>NW_021680427.1:1904677-1907846 GCF_001412515.2 Diachasma alloeum
CAGTAGTATAAAAATACAACTGCGTGAAACACACAGTAGTATAAAACTTCAACTGCGTGAAACACACAGTAGTATGAAACTTCAACTGCGTGAAACACACAGTAGTATGAAATTTCAACTGCGTGAAATACACAGTAGTATGAAAATTCGGCTGCGTGAAACACACAAACTTCACGCATGCGTGGAGTGTATGGAGTGTACGGGGAGATTCACGCAATGGTGCGAATAGTCACGGCCTTTTCTATACTCTAATTTTTTGCTCAGTTGACGGCCATATAATTGTGCATACAATCTTCAACACTGTGAAAAACTTTATCTTATATTCTTGACATTTTTTTCACTGAGTGCATAAATGTTTTCATGTTTTCATGATTGTCCCATCATTCTTTCCTTGAATAACTCGCTATTCATCTTTATTTCTGCAAGACTCAATCATTTACGACAATTTCCAAAATTTTTATTACTTAAAAAGATTCGGTTAAGGAAGGACTAGAGAAATCAGGGATCCGTCCTAAATTTCTAGAGATTTATGTTGCCAAGTTGTTGAAAAAATTGTTTTTCAAACGATGTGGTATTTTTATTGTAGATATTATTGCATATGAAGAAATGATTCACTGTACGATGATTTGAAACAAATGGTTGATGACTAGCATTTATGGATTTTTCATTTGTAAAGAACGGAAAAATGTGTTTGTTTCATTTTTGTTATATATACTTTTATTTCAAACATTTTCCTTCACAAATAAAATAATCTTCAAACTCAAACGAATGCATACGTGCATTAAACAAAATATTTCTATTATTCTCAACATTAATTAAATATCTCTTAATTGTTTTTAGATTTTCGTGCTGAAGCTGCGGCTTGCGAATATTTTTATCGATGAATTCTGAAGGAGATTCTATAGAAAAAAAAATACTAGAATTCATCGAGAAATAATGCATCGATACCAATAATTAGTTTACATCTTTCAATATTTTTCTGAATTGTTCACTTTTTTTCTATTCGACGAGAATTTCATACTCGAAGAATGGTATTTCGGCTCCACCGTACGGGATATAGCACACATTGTGCGATTCCTGAACCTTTCCAATGGTCCAAGTTCCCTCATGGCGGACGCGACCGATGAACAGGGGCTCTCCGTGCTCAGTCTCTCCTCCGGGAACAGCGTTGGGTGGTACTTGGCCTCCAGTGGTTGATTCCCATCTTCCATTGCATGCGCAAAGAACCTGTCGCGAAAATAGAGATCAGAGATCAGAGGCGGGAATAACCGAAAATATTGAAAAGAGGATTCATCATATGCTTATAATTGTTGTGTTTGAGAATTTTGACAAAGAGCAAAGAAATCTTTTGAACTGAACAATTTCAATTTTAATATGGTGAACTGTTAAAATTTGTGTAAACAGTAAAACTTATTCGATATAAATAGAAAATTTTGTGAATCAAGTGACTCTGGATTCACGTTGATGCTTTGGATTACATTATGGTTCGTACTGAATTTCACAGAATGTAATTATTCTGGCCTATATTCCAAATTTTTGTAGCGTACGCTTTTGTAGCGTAAAATTTTTTTTACGCTACATCAGTAAGTGTATCTCGAGCTTCATTTTAAAATCAAGCTGTATTAGGAATCTCACTCTCCGCTACTAAATTTCCTTTCATCATGATTTCATTTCTTTTCCTATCTCAAAATGTTGAAAACGTGTCTGTTTTTTTTCTCCACAATAATATCAAAGACAAAAATGGTATGCGCAGAAGTGTCTACCGCTTCAAAGTCGAAAAGTATGCACTAAAAAACATTATTCTGTGCTCGGAAGAGATAATTGTTCTTATTTATTAGTTTAAATAAGGCTGAATTCCCTAGAGCATAACATAATTATAAATTATGATATACAATCCATCGATTTATATCGTCATTAATCGTGAATGTTATTCATCATGATTAATTCTTTATTTTGATTATTCATTAAAAATTATTTTTGGATCTGTTACATTTATTAAGGATTCACCTCAATACTTGAGTATGAGTTTTCGAAATTTATATAGAGTTTAAATGGATTTTTTCAATGAAAAATTAATTGGTTTTGGGGAAGAAGTCACAAGGTTCATACCTCGCCAGGATCATACGTCCCGAGGGTCACACCTTGTAAGGGTCATACCGTGTAAGGGATAAATTTTACAAGGGTCAATCTCATTATTTATTGATCTCGATTGAATTCGTCGCGTCATCATCTTTTGTCTTGACACTAACTTGTTTCATTCAGCATTCTTAAATGACAAAACTAATTCACTTGTCTTTGATAGCTTTTTTGAACTCTTCAGACGAGAATAGTCCTTTTCAGGTCCAACGGGGCGTTTCCGGGGCTCCGAATAATAAAGAGGAGAATCCAATAAAACTCAATAGATAATGAGATTGACTTTCTCACAATGGAGATGACTTGTGACTTTGGTCTTTTGCAACGTTTAACCCTCGTAAAATTTACTCTTTATGAGGTATGAGGCTCATGTTTTTGGATTTCTTAGAATGCCATAAATCATATCGCGTGACGTAATAGTACATTATGTGCACTGAGAGAAAAACGACAAAGTTCTCAAACAAGTCGTACTTGTGCCAAGAAAACAGTTTTTTGGAAATTATCAAAAAAGGATTGTTTTGTATCAAACATGCAGAGAGTGCGCCGGAATGAAAATTTTTTGTCGCAAAAATAGATGTAGTAGATAAAAAAAAATTGCATTCTCTGTACACGCAAGAAATGTCATTTCTAGTACTACTCCTTCGTTATTCGATACTCCCATACGTATTTTGCTCCCGAAAAATCTTTGTTTTGTGCGAAACAAGGGATAGTAGTTTTTCGTTTCGACTGTCTAATAATCACCGACAAGAAATGAACTCTTAAATGAAACAATACTAACAAAATGATAGCAATCATGTAACTTAGGGATAAAAGATTTGTTGATAAATTTTCCTCTGTATGAGATATTTTCCTCCTGAAAAGGCACCGTCTGGTGTGAATTATTCGCATCTTGAGCCAAATATTTCGTTGTTGTCGAAAGCAGAACAATTATTCATGTTTGAGACTTTAAATTCGAACCAAACAAATTCGTTTTTGGCAATTTTCAACTAGCGATTTTGTTGGCCCAAACAAGACTTGTTTGACAACGTGTTTTTCT
>NW_021680427.1:1907871-1908333 GCF_001412515.2 Diachasma alloeum
AAGTAAATCGGTCCTGAGGGCACACATCTTCCTCTCAGAATATACTTCAATTAGGTAAAACTAAGAATCTCTTGTATCAAGAGATTCATGGTCAAAACCCCATTCTCTTGTCTCAAGAAACCACTTCTGCCGTGTCAGAGATTTTTTCTATCAGTGTACAACCGAAGTTATCAAAACATCAACGACCTATTTGATTCCGTTAACGGGCCAAAATCAAGAGACAACGATTCTGGGCATAAAAACCCTACGTTGATCTCAAAACTATCGAAAACGGAACAAAATTCCGGAGACGGCACTGAGACGGCTGAATCAGGATCAAACAATAGTATATTTCTAACCTAGGGAGGGAAAATAAAGGATCCTCAGCCGCCAGTGCAATTACCAACCGAGCCGAAGGCGAGGTTGGTAAGCACGCGGCTGAGGGTCCTTTATTTTACTTCCCGTGGTTAGAACGCGATTTTC
>NW_021680427.1:1916294-1918879 GCF_001412515.2 Diachasma alloeum
CGTCTGGTGTGAATTATTCGCATCTTGAGCCAAATATTTCGTTGTTGTCGAAAGCAGAACAATTATTCATGTTTGAGACTTTAAATTCGAACCAAACAAATTCGTTTTTGGCAATTTTCAACTAGCGATTTTGTTGGCCCAAACAAGACTTGTTTGACAACGTGTTTTTCTCTCAGTGTGGCTTTATAATCCGAGTCGAAGGCGAGGATTTAAATCACGTGAGTCAGAAAATTGTTTTATCGCCGTGTGACGTACAATATCTTATGTCTCTGGGCCCGGAAACCACGATTTAACTGAGGGAATTGATGTTAGAATCGTGATTTTACGGTCCTGAGGACATAAAATTTATTTTCAAATTGCCGCCACCGTCCTCCTAGGTGCAGCTAGGGAGTTCCTAGTGACTACTTCAACCTCATCTACAGCGTTCGATTCCATGAACCCGTTATTCTTTTAAGTAGTGATAAATTCCTGTAAATACAAATGTACTTTTTTATGTGATCATTTTCCCACTCACCCAGTCACTCCACGAATTTATGAGGTACTTCGATCTCAATTTTTTTTCCATCTAAACGAAGTGAAAGCGAAAACGATCGACGAGTGAACATGCAACAATGAAGATCAACGAAGTTTTTGGAATTTGTGTTGTTTGGGTGTATCTCGGTGGTGTTTGCACCACTCATTTGTTGATAAACGTCAAGAATCAAGTGAGTTGGCATTCATATCATTCTCCAATCGGGTACAAACATCCTAAACATTCTTTTACAACAATTGCACTTAAGTGCACATAACCTCAATCAGCTGTCAAAAAACCAATACTATTCGATGTTTTTAGTCTTGTAAATACTTTTTGTGATCTCTATCACGCATGAAAAGAAATAATAGAAAAGCCTAGCGGATTCGGTAGAAAAATTAATTGGATTTCTATTGAAGATTTTTATTCGCTTTTGGCCGATTCTATTGAAGAATTCCACAGCTTCGTTGTGGCTTTTTATGGAACATGTGCAATATAGATTATTTTATAGAAAAAATCGATGACATTTCTTCTTTCTATACGACATTTTTNAGCGGGAGGGAAATGTAACTTTGCGCCCGCCGGGACGGAAAAAATATTTTTGGGTCAACACGTAATAAATGTGGAGACAACAGTGATCCCATTTGCCTGCATTTTGAATCAGCGTACAAACGAATCTTCGTGTCGAAACGTACTCCACCACATACTCCAGAAGCCAACTGTGAAGATGGCAAAATCGACGGCAAAAAGCTGCTAGACCTGCAGGAATTTTTCACCACCATGAATACTCCCACTGAAACTCACACTATCCTCAACATCCTGACATTGTCGATGATGACTTGCCCAGAATGGAATTCATAGAAAAACGACCAGAAGAGTTATCAGTAAAAATATTATAAGAACTTAAACTTTCTTGCAAAGAATGTCTAAAATGTTTTACTGAAAATGAAAGTCCGTACCAACATTCCCATCAGTTGATGGATTTGATTGCCACAGCAACAAAGAGATTTAACAACAAAAATGTTCCCGATATACATCGCTCCAATATTAAAAATACGACCGTTAAGGTACTCGTGACCTGCATTGATACAACGTAGACCTCTGAGTCCCCTCAATTACCCTCACTTTTATTAATTTATTGGTGAAACACGCTTATATTTCCGCGACTCAATAATAATTAATCTCTTTCTTCAGAAAGAAACAATTGGTTTCTAGATTTTTATCAAAATGAATTGACTAATTTTGATTAATTTAATTAGTGTTACATTGATAGGTGTTAGTGTACTTGTTGTCATTCTAAAACTATTATTCATAATTTAATCCCGGTGGCTTGGCGCAGTGGGCAAGTTTGTTGCCTCACGTGCGAAAGGTTCCGAGTTCAGAACCCGGCCGGGTAGAATGGGGAAATCTAACCATTTAAAGTCTTGATCATCATCGCAGTATACCGTAACCGGGTCGAAGCGATGTAAAATAACGATAAAAAAAATTATAATTTATTTAACCGAAAAAAATTACCACAGCTCGGATTTGAACCGAGAACTCCAGATTTACAACGTATGGCTCAACCGTGGCTCGGTGTTACTGTTACTCCGTCTAACCTTCTTTAGACATGGTTTATATGCGTTTAATGGTTTTGTGATTCACTGTTGACACTGGCGCGTTGACCGATTTCGCCACTGTGGTTAGCCAATTCCGAAAAATCGCGAATCCACGGGGAATCGAACCCCGGTCGCCCACATGACAAACTAGCACGCTAGCGAGTCACCCACTTGGCTATTGTGGATGATTCCACAATTCTATACTTTAAGATTAAGATTTTGGCGCTACGATCTCGTGAAGCTGCTGAATCAACTTTACTATACTATAATTTTTGCATTTTTCTATAGGCCGTGACTATGCGCACCATTGCGTGAATCACTCCCGTACATTCCATACACTCCACGCATACGTGAAGTTTGTGTGTTTCACGCAGCCGAATTTTCATACTGCTGTGTATTTCACGCAGTTGAAGTTTCATACTACTGTGTGTTTCACGCAGTTGAAGTTTCATACTACTGTGTGTTTCACGCAGTTG
>NW_021680427.1:1926472-1928904 GCF_001412515.2 Diachasma alloeum
TTATTAATTGTTAAAGATTCGTTGTTTGTCTTCGCCTCTGGCAGTAGTCCACACGCAGGTTGGAATGGCCTGTTTTCCTCCCTTGGTGCACAATCTACTATTTATGGTGTAAAATTGCTTTAATTGTTTATAAATGATTTAGAGAAAATCCTCGTAATTTTCAAAAATTGCAGAATTTCAATCATTTCATCACTTTTCCTCAAAAAGTAAATTTTCTAATTTTTTTTTAGAGTGTTAAAATGTTTCTTTTTTAACAGTGCAATATCGAGATTCAAATTTAAACCTGCAAAATTTGAATAATGAAATGATTGTAAAATTTGTACAAAAGTGAAAAAGCATTTCATTGGAGAAAAAATCGCCAAAGTACTTGGATATCCTTAAGCACATCAATATTTCGTCAGGCAGATAAACAGTTCAAAGTAAATTTATAAATCGCTATAATCTCGGTAAAGCGGACATTAAAAAGTGTGTTACCCAACGAGCGATTAGAAAAATGAGGAAAGCTAATATAAAGAGTAGTACGCATATTGGCAGTGACTGAACAATATAAAAAGAAGTGTTCGAGAGTATCAAGTTGAATAAGTAATTTATGGTGTTATCTCGAGAGAAAAAAAAAGTCAAGATATTGATAATTTTGTGTAAATACCTTTTTTATGTATTAAGAAATCATGTGCAAAATCTCAGATAGCCTAGGAGAAGGACAACAACGGAAATAATTTCTGAAGTTGCTATTTATGCATGCAGTTGAATGGAGCATCGATAATTTCAGCAGTGTTCCCATGTTGCCGACAGATCGATAATGTAGGGAAAACGCTGAAATTATCGATGCCCCATTTAACCTCATGCATAAATTGCAACTTTATAAATTATTTCCGTTGTTGTCTTTCTCCTAGGCTATCTGAGATTTTCCACGTGATTTCTTAATACATAAAAGAACGTATTTACAAAAATTTATCAATATCTTGACTTTTTCTTTCTCTCAAAAAATAACAGCTAAAATTGTTCGTAAGCCCAAGTTTTTTATTTTTTCATGAAATATTTTTCATTTGAATTTCTAATAAAATGAGTTAAAACCTGATAGAAAATCCAATCGAATTTGCAACTAATTCCTCTAGGTTCTTCTGTGGAATGTATTCGTACATAATGTTGAAAACGGGTGCAATTCATCCAATTTTTGTTATTATTAATTGAAGGGCGGTGATATATTTCTGGAAACAATCACTTCAAATGTCACTGATGACGTGATAACTCTGGAATTTCAAAGGTCTGATGGAACACTCGTGACACAATTAATGGACTTTAGAAATGTGAGTAGAGTAAACATACATTATAGTAAAAATACAACAGTGCAAATGAAAATTTAACAATCAATTATGATCAGAAATCGGCAGGAAAATAATTTGCATTATTAATATTTCATTACAACATAAATGATTAATGCAAAAAATTGAATTATGATTTTAGTCGTAATGAATAGTAATACCAAATGTAATTTTCATTGCAATACTAATGAGATGTAAAAATAAAATATGAAGCAAATAATTTTTCAATCAATAATGGCACAAAATTCATTTTTATTATCATATCAACGAAAAATGTAAAACAGAAAATAAATAATAAAACTGAAACGCAATCAATTATTCATTATAATAATAATGGAGAATGGGGAATTGAAAAATACGATGACCTTGCCCAGAAATAATGGAAATATTTCAATTTTCATTTTTGATTAGATAAATACTATTTTTTATTTTTTATAATTACTTCTTGATATGATATTTAAACAATGTGAATTCCCCAATATTCATTCATAATATAATGAAAAATATTTATAAGTGAATAGTGATGAAGAAAAAAATATATAGTTGTGCTGCAAATATTGGTGAAAATAATATTTGTGCCTATCTCTGGTTGTGATGGAATTTTCACATCTTCATCATGTGACAATTGTTCACTGAAATAACTTGCAGGAAGTCCAAGTGATGAAAGCTCTAGTCCTGGGTGAGGAGGAACGAGGTCAGAATCAGTACCAAGTCATGTGTTTTGTGAATCATTTTTATAAAATGGATTTTATATCGTCCGATGCAATGGCCAAATTGCGACAAAAAAATCCAGGCACAATTAGAGTTGCTGATGAGGATCGGGGGTATACAAATTACACTATGGACTTATTTTTGGACGTTTCCAAGTCGAAAATCATCTCTAAACATATTGCCACACTGTGCACTGAGGCAGCTGACTCCACGTATACGAGGAGAGAGGATCTGAAGCAATGGGTTCAGAGACCAGGTGAATATAATTTTCAATTCATTCATCATTGTGAGGAATTTCCTGTTTTTCATGAAGTTCTGAAATTGGGAGAAAATTATTCCTTTCGATCATTCGTTTCTATCCGAGATTGATATTATTTCCTTGAGGGGCAATTTCCAACA
>NW_021680427.1:1934798-1956779 GCF_001412515.2 Diachasma alloeum
TTATTAATTGTTAAAGATTCGTTGTTTGTCTTCGCCTCTGGCAGTAGTCCACACGCAGGTTGGAATGGCCTGTTTTCCTCCCTTGGTGCACAATCTACTATTTATGGTGTAAAATTGCTTTAATTGTTTATAAATGATTTAGAGAAAATCCTCGTAATTTTCAAAAATTGCAGAATTTCAATCATTTCATCACTTTTCCTCAAAAAGTAAATTTTCTAATTTTTTTTTAGAGTGTTAAAATGTTTCTTTTTTAACAGTGCAATATCGAGATTCAAATTTAAACCTGCAAAATTTGAATAATGAAATGATTGTAAAATTTGTACAAAAGTGAAAAAGCATTTCATTGGAGAAAAAATCGCCAAAGTACTTGGATATCCTTAAGCACATCAATATTTCGTCAGGCAGATAAACAGTTCAAAGTAAATTTATAAATCGCTATAATCTCGGTAAAGCGGACATTAAAAAGTGTGTTACCCAACGAGCGATTAGAAAAATGAGGAAAGCTAATATAAAGAGTAGTACGCATATTGGCAGTGACTGAACAATATAAAAAGAAGTGTTCGAGAGTATCAAGTTGAATAAGTAATTTATGGTGTTATCTCGAGAGAAAAAAAAAGTCAAGATATTGATAATTTTGTGTAAATACCTTTTTTATGTATTAAGAAATCATGTGCAAAATCTCAGATAGCCTAGGAGAAGGACAACAACGGAAATAATTTCTGAAGTTGCTATTTATGCATGCAGTTGAATGGAGCATCGATAATTTCAGCAGTGTTCCCATGTTGCCGACAGATCGATAATGTAGGGAAAACGCTGAAATTATCGATGCCCCATTTAACCTCATGCATAAATTGCAACTTTATAAATTATTTCCGTTGTTGTCTTTCTCCTAGGCTATCTGAGATTTTCCACGTGATTTCTTAATACATAAAAGAACGTATTTACAAAAATTTATCAATATCTTGACTTTTTCTTTCTCTCAAAAAATAACAGCTAAAATTGTTCGTAAGCCCAAGTTTTTTATTTTTTCATGAAATATTTTTCATTTGAATTTCTAATAAAATGAGTTAAAACCTGATAGAAAATCCAATCGAATTTGCAACTAATTCCTCTAGGTTCTTCTGTGGAATGTATTCGTACATAATGTTGAAAACGGGTGCAATTCATCCAATTTTTGTTATTATTAATTGAAGGGCGGTGATATATTTCTGGAAACAATCACTTCAAATGTCACTGATGACGTGATAACTCTGGAATTTCAAAGGTCTGATGGAACACTCGTGACACAATTAATGGACTTTAGAAATGTGAGTAGAGTAAACATACATTATAGTAAAAATACAACAGTGCAAATGAAAATTTAACAATCAATTATGATCAGAAATCGGCAGGAAAATAATTTGCATTATTAATATTTCATTACAACATAAATGATTAATGCAAAAAATTGAATTATGATTTTAGTCGTAATGAATAGTAATACCAAATGTAATTTTCATTGCAATACTAATGAGATGTAAAAATAAAATATGAAGCAAATAATTTTTCAATCAATAATGGCACAAAATTCATTTTTATTATCATATCAACGAAAAATGTAAAACAGAAAATAAATAATAAAACTGAAACGCAATCAATTATTCATTATAATAATAATGGAGAATGGGGAATTGAAAAATACGATGACCTTGCCCAGAAATAATGGAAATATTTCAATTTTCATTTTTGATTAGATAAATACTATTTTTTATTTTTTATAATTACTTCTTGATATGATATTTAAACAATGTGAATTCCCCAATATTCATTCATAATATAATGAAAAATATTTATAAGTGAATAGTGATGAAGAAAAAAATATATAGTTGTGCTGCAAATATTGGTGAAAATAATATTTGTGCCTATCTCTGGTTGTGATGGAATTTTCACATCTTCATCATGTGACAATTGTTCACTGAAATAACTTGCAGGAAGTCCAAGTGATGAAAGCTCTAGTCCTGGGTGAGGAGGAACGAGGTCAGAATCAGTACCAAGTCATGTGTTTTGTGAATCATTTTTATAAAATGGATTTTATATCGTCCGATGCAATGGCCAAATTGCGACAAAAAAATCCAGGCACAATTAGAGTTGCTGATGAGGATCGGGGGTATACAAATTACACTATGGACTTATTTTTGGACGTTTCCAAGTCGAAAATCATCTCTAAACATATTGCCACACTGTGCACTGAGGCAGCTGACTCCACGTATACGAGGAGAGAGGATCTGAAGCAATGGGTTCAGAGACCAGGTGAATATAATTTTCAATTCATTCATCATTGTGAGGAATTTCCTGTTTTTCATGAAGTTCTGAAATTGGGAGAAAATTATTCCTTTCGATCATTCGTTTCTATCCGAGATTGATATTATTTCCTTGAGGGGCAATTTCCAACAAATCGATCTATTCTATTGCACTATTTTCAGTGTCTAAAAGTACCTAATAATTGCCTACATGTCCCATTTAAATGCGTCAACGAGAGATTGTCTGAAAACTCCTACTTTTACCTCATAAAATAATCCTTAAAAATCATGATTAAACTCAAGATAAAAAATAATCATTCTGATAGACGCAAATATCATCGAACAAATCGTCTCGTCTATTAAACAGCAAACACTCACCAAAAATCTTCTATTTACTGAAAGAGCCCTCCAAACAGAATTTAATCACCTCAATAACCATATAAAATCTAATCTACTTGATTTCATACCTAAAAATCCGAACAAATCATCTATCCACTAACTCCTAAATCGAAAAAAAAATTGACTGGATAATTTTCACAGTCGAGAATAGCTATAAAAAACAAATAGTACGATGTACCTAAAGAATGAAAATTTCCAATCGAATAAACTCACATCACATCACTGATTAACTCAAAAAATAAATAACTCGTCATTCAGAAATAAAATCGTTGATGTCGTATCTCGAATAAAACAAAAATATACAATTCTAATTCAAGATACAACACCTTCAATTAAGTACCACAAATTGATTGGAATTATTAATTTCACTGTCTTTATCCACAAGTCATGGAATGGAAGTTAACAATCGTCAACTACGAGATCACAAATACATAATTTTCCTAGAACTTCTTATAACGCAAAACGAAGATAACATCTCGACGTGTACTAATGAGAAGGACGTATTTCAAGAAGAATTTCTGAATAATCTTATGTTTGACAACTATTCTCACAATGTTCCGATTTTAAATTTTCACGATGAACGTTTTTTCAAGGGCAATAAGCAATTGAGAAAAATCACTGACATTTTCAACATTGTTCCAGTTGAAATGTACTATTTCGTCATTTTTTTTGTCTAAATTCCCGAGGCAGATCAAGTTTTACGTAATGCACGTCCGCTCAGAGTACTTGAGTCGAAAGATTAGCCCCCAATGTAAAGGTGATGCTCAATTTGGAATTCCCCACAGACAAATCTTATAACATAATGTTATATTTCCAATCTCCATATGATCCCCAGGTACTTCTGAATCGATGCTGATGGCAGCAGTACGAAATTTCACATCATCACCACCCCCACCCCAAGGAACAAATACAACGAGATCACCAGCGGTAACGAAATGTGCTGACACATCGAATTTATGGGTCTCATGTTCGTGCTCCCTCGAGTTGTGCATTGGCTGGTACCCCTGCGGATTGAAATTCTGCAAAGGTAAAAGTGATGGAAAAAAGTTACCAGCAACCTACAGGTGTGGTATCAAAACATGTAAAAAGTATTTCATATTTTCTTACTACTCAAAAATGAAACAGAACTGCATGTGGGATGAATGACATTTACGTTCGCGTTAGAGGTACATGGCATTAAAATGCTCTCTCACGCGGATACACAATTGTATGCAACACCCGCCATGAAAAAATTCGTGATATATTTGCAATAATTTTCATATCCCAAAAATCGTTTTTTGTTCAATCGATTAGGCATATCAAGATTTTTACACTCGATTTTTAGCTTTAACTCGTATTATTGTTATTTGTTTCAATCGAATTTGTCAATTGGTTGATGAAAATAATTCTCCTGCCACGAGATGATGAGGAGTGGCCCTTTCAATCTCCAATGCTCTCTATTGGAAATGTTATACGCGAGAACTCTGTCAATTTCAACATTCCCACCGAATTTAGTCTTGAAAAAATAAATGTTCAATTACACCTCGGTGAACAGCGAAGAAAGTATAATGTGATTTATCTCGCATTTATTTCAATTCAATTCCGATGAATGTAATAACTGTTTTTCTCTGTCCTTTTATTAGAAAACCATTCATGAAAGACTGTTAAATCTGTCCATTTGATATGTAAATTTACCACAGTTAGTTAGATGGAACACAATACACAATCAAATTTGGAAATTCAATAGTCCGAAATGTGTAACAATTACACAATTTATCTAGTGTGAGACGAAGTTCGTCGCAGACCAGTTGAAAAGAAAATTGAAAATCATTTCGTTGACAATAACGCTATAAAGAGTCGATATTATTCATGAGAAAATATGGATAATCCAATTAATGAACAAATTGAAACATATTCGGGAGATCCACCGAGAGTAATGTACTTGTGTCTGTAAATAGAAATTGTAAATAAGTGTAATTACAGTGTAAATTGCAAGGATCAAATTAGTGCAGAAGTCGTCGACTCTTTTAACTCGAAATTATTTAATTTATTCTATTTGTATATTCGTCACTTATGTGATAAGGATCGATAACAAATTCTGGGAAATTATTTTATGTTGGAGAAGAGGAAAAATTTGTTATTATTTTATAGGTTTAGTTGGTGTAGGAGTACCTTTGATATAATTGGAAATTAGGGATGGACAAAGTTGAATTCAAATGCACGAACAATATTTCCCAATAATGTCCCAATGATGTCAATTTGTTGTAATGCAGCTCTCTCATCATTTAAAACCGAATTTCAATACTGATGCTCGAATTAATGTTTCCATTGACAAATATCGCATTTTCCAAATGTTTACTAGTTATGTAATTGTTTTTGGATTTCAATTTTGTTTTATTTCTATGATTTCTGTGTCATCAAAATATCATCAATTTCGATTGTTGGAAAATATGAGCAGCTGGAAGATGATATTTAGGATTTTATACAAATAATATGAGTTTTTGCCTTTTATTGAGGCTTTATTACTTTTTTAACTTTTTTTATTATTTAAATTTTAAATTCTGTTAATCGCAAGATATTTTAATATTCGATTATCGAAAAATGAATTGAAAGCAGCTGAAAAATTACATGTTTGGTATTTTATACCAAGAATATTAATTTTCGCTTCTTCATTTTTTATTATTTTTAGACTTTTATAAGTTGAATGTCACATTTTATTACCCAGAACAAATTTAATAATGAATTATTGAAGAGGAAAAGAACGAAAATGATGCGATTGTCAGCAAATCCATTCAAAAATACGACATTAAATCGAGTTCAGAGTAATCAATATCTAATAGCATTTGTATCCGATATTTCTTAATTACTATAATTTATAATCGAATGGAGTCTTCTCAATTTTGATTATGGAAAAAACATGGAAAACTAAAAAATTTAATATTTGGGAATCGACACAAATCATATGTATTTTTCCTTCTTATTGAGACTTTATTATTTGAAACCATTTCAAATTGATTTTTTAATTTCGTTTCCACAGAATAAATTCTAATGTTGAATTTACCGGAAAGTGAAAAAACAATCATGTGATTGTTGAGAAACCAGTGAATTCGTTAAGAAGAACGAAGTGAAATGGAGTTTACTCATGACGAATACAAAAGAAAATTGTTCAAACAAACAGTGAAAGAATATTTCGCTTCTTCTTTTATCATTTTTAACCTGTGATAAATTGACTTTCAAATTTTATTACCCAAAACAAATTTTAATATTCAATTATTGAAAAGGAAGATGAAAATGACGTGATTGTCGACAAATTTATGCAAAAACACGAAAAGACATGGAGTCCAAAATAATCAACACAAAATACTGTTCGTATCTGATATTTTTTAATAACTTCAATTTATATTCGATTTAAATCTCAATTTTAATTATTGAAAGAAGATAGGTAGCTAAAAAATTCAATATTTGGCATTCGACACAAATCATGTATTTATGCCTCTTATTCAGAGTTGACTTTTTTAAACCATTTCTAATAGAATTTTTTATTTTGTCACCCCAGAACGAATTCTAATATTGAATTCATCAACAAGTTAAAAAAATTATGTGATTGTTGAGAACCCAGTGAATGCATTAAGAAGAATGAAATGAAATTGAGTCTGCTCACGACGAATACAAAAGGAAATTGTTCAAACACTGAAAGAATATTAATTTTTCGGTTTTTCCTTTTTTATTAGTTTTAACCTTTGATACAATTGAATTATTGAAAAGGAAAACGACGAAAATGATGTGATTGTCAGCAAATCTGTGCAAAAACACGAAATGAGTTGAAGTAAAAAATAATTAACACAAAATAATGTAATTGAAACCTCAATTTTGATTATTGAAAGAACATAGGTAGCTAAAAAATTCAGGATTTGACGTTCGAAACAAATCATATGTATTCATTCCTCTTATTCAGACTTGACTTTTTTAAACCGTTTCTAATGGAATTTTTTACTCTGCTACCCCAGAATGAATTCTGTTATTGAATGCATCAAAAAGTTGAAAAAAAAATCATGTGATTGAGAAACCAATGAATGCATTGAGAAGAACGAAATGAAATTGAGTTTGCTCATGACAAATGCGAAAGAAAATTGTTCAAACAAACACTGAAAGAATAACTATAATTACTGGGCAAACAGCCTCACACAAATTATAAAAAAATCGAGCAATTCGTCATCACCACATAATGAACAAAAACCAATTGCTATAATGTACCACCTAAGACCTTTTTGCTTTACACACGTAATTAACCCATATACATATTTTTATAAATATTTAATAAAGACAAAAAAACCATTGACACCAATCAACTGAATTTTTTTTCGTGAAAATATCAAGTTTATTTATTACATTATTTTTTGTTGTAGTTACACTGTAGAAACTATGTATGCCTGTGATTATTCATTGTGTAAAAGTACCTAATAATTGCCTACATGTCCCGTTTAAATGCGTCAACGAGAGATTGTCTCAAAACTCCTACCTCTACCTCATAAAATAATCCTTAACAATCATGATTAAACTCAAGATAAAAAATAATCATTCTGACAGACGCATTAAATCATCTAAATATCATCGAACAAATCGTCTCGTCGACAAAACAGCAAACACTCACTCACCAAAAATCTTCTATTTACAGAAACAACTCTTCAAACGAAATTGAATCACCTCGATAATCATATAAAACCTAATCTACTCGATTTCATACCTAACAATCTGAACAAATCATCTATCCACTAACTCCTAAATCGAAAAAAAAATTGGCTGGATAATTTTCACAGTCGAGAATAGCTATAAAAAATAAATAGTACGATGTGCCTACAGAATGAAAATTTCCAATCGAATAAACTCACATCACATCACTGATTAACTCAAAAAATAAATAACTCGTCATTCAGAAATAAAATCGTTGATGTCTTATCTCGAATAAAACAAAAATATACAATTCTAATTCAAGATACAACACCTTCAATTAAGTACCACAAATTGGTTGGAATTATTAATTTCACTGTCTTTATCCACAAGTCATGGAATAGAAGTTAACAATCGTCAACTACGAGATCAAAAATACATAATTTTCCTAGAGCTTCCTATAACGCAAAACGAAGATAACATCTCGACGTGTACTAATGAGAAAAACGTATTTCAAGAGGAATTCTGAATAAACTTATGTTGGACATCTATTCTCATAATATTCTAATTTGAAATTTCCATGATGAACATTTTTTCAAGGGTAATAAGCGATTGGCAAAAATTACTAACATTTTCAACATCCTTGCAGTCCAAATGTACTTTTTTAACATTTTTTTTTAATTTCCGAGAGGGATCCATTTTGAATCTCTCAGAATATTTGTGGCATTTTGATGTTCAATATAGAAAAAAACATTAGCTCTCCATTTTCTTCTTTTATAGCCCTGGCTATTTTTAACGTAAAGTTGAACCTGTTCATCTTCAGCATGTGCTAATTTTCTCCATTAATGAGTCGTAATTTAAATAACGAAAACAGAATTTCCAGAATTAAATTTTCTTCTAACATCAATAACCACTGGGACAAAAAATTAGTCTATGACAAATGAATCCTCTGTAATTTTTCAATGGAATGAAGATTTCGAATCGTCATGATTTGAATTATAGATTCGGGATTCTTTTAAAATCCTCTGATATACACCGTTAGCAAAAATTTAAATTTCGTGCACAGTTTAGGAGTAATTTTGAGGAAAGCGATATTGCATTCAATTTAGGAGGAAAAATCATGAAATTTCTATTTCACTGAAAATTCAATGAAATTCCAAATTTTCGAGGATGAATATTCAGTATCAAATTCAGCAGATTTTCAATTAATTGCAAACTCAAGAATGTATGTACCTGAATTTTCTTGATTCCTATTAAATTCCATGGAATAATTGAACTAAGATTTCAAGTTTTCATTGATTTTTCTATAAAATTGTGAATTTCCAATCATGAAATTCCTTAAAATTTCGGTAAAACTGCAGCTTGATTGAAATATTCTTGCAATGCAGCGAAAATTCCAGCCAATAATATTTAACAATGTACATATTTCTCATTAGAACACATCGATCTGTCCATCGGAATGAATTCACGCGAAAGAATTTCCTAGAAAACCCTAAAGAATTCTACAGAAAACACTATTGACTTCCTATTGAATTTCTATTGAAAATTCCATTAGCTTTTAACCGATTCTATTGACGAATTCCGCCACTTTACTATGCCTTTTTTACAGAAAATAACCAATAGAAAATATTTTATAGACATAATTAGTATAATTTCACTGTACATTTTCTATAGTAATTCTTCGCCACGAATTTTCCAAGTTTAATCACTTTATTTTTCATCTCTTCTCATTAACAAATAAAATAAAACACTTAGAAATCTGGAGCCAATGAATTTCTGCAGAAGACATTTAGATAAAATAAGTTGTATAGAAAAATCTAATTCTATTTAAAAAACGCGAAAACAGGCTGTGGAATTTTTCCATAGAAATCCATTAGAATTTCCAAGAGAATTCGCTAGATTTTTCTACGAAATTTCCTCCTACGTTCCCCCATAATCAAAAACCTGGAACAGTGTGTGAGAAAGGAAACCCACGTTTCCTGGAAGCAAAATTCGTCCCGGAGTAGATCTGACGATAAGACACGCGGAGAAGCCTTCAAGAATTTCGAGTCATTTCCGCTCGATTCTTCCTCTCATTCCCCCCTTCGCATTTTGCTGAGATTCCTATCCTCGTATCACTAACTGCTGTAGCAGGTCTTCCTGACATCAGCGAGAATGACACTGAAGTCATCATCACTCTTCGACACCTGATCGATCCCCTGGGGCTGACTGGGGTGCGGAGGCTGCTGATGCGCCTGCTGCTGCTCCTGGTACTTCGCCATGTCGATACTCTGGTGATACTGATCAATCGAGTGTCCACTGTTCGATGAACACTGGTTATCCTTGCTCTGCTGATCATCGACGATGCACTGACTGTTGGAGAGATCCATCTGGCTCTGCTGAGGGGTGTAATAACGCAAATCACTGGCGTAATTGTGATTGCTGTCCAGGAGACTCTGAGTTGTCATGGTTGTGTGGGCGATGCTCGTTGGATGTGTGTACTTGTAGTATTTTTCGAACTGCAGGGATTGTTCCTGCTCCTCTTCCGTCATTGTGGGTTCCAGGTGGCTCAGCACGTGTTGTTGGTTTGACTGGGGCTCTGGCTGGTACTCTTGATGGTGCAGTTGATAACGATGGGATACGGCTGGAAAACAAGTGCACAATTGCATTTTTTATAAAGGAGTATAGTTGTTGTTGATAATAAATTGGAAATTTAGTTCCGAACAGGGTCTTTTTTTTCTAATTCTTATTTCACGATTCTCTTCTTCTATTTTTTCATGACATAATACTATCATCGATTGAAATGTCATCAAAATTTTGCATTTTACTTCGTTCTGTGAAATAATTCTACATTCAGACACTTTTAAGACTCGAATTCTGTTTCAGTCGGGGTTTAATCAAGGTTCAATCAGTGCATAGACTGGATTTAATCAGGGTTTATTCAGGATTTAGCCAGAGTTTAATGCAAGTTTTATCAGAAGTTATTTAAGGATGACATTAATCTGGAATTTACATGTAACTTGAAAACGAAATGTAGGAAAATTCTAAAAAAAATTCACAGATAATCTACGGACCATTGTGAGCGTTCTGTAGAAATTTTGAATGAATGTAATTATTTTTCCTACAGGAACTCCGACGGGCTGCGCCCGTAGAGATTTCCATCTTTCCAGTTTTTTTCAGCTAAAATAGAAAAACGTGAGAAAAATTGGAAACAATTCATAACTAATTAGTATCATCCAAATTAAATTCATGTCACTTTAACTCGATTTAACATTTTGATGGTGGAGAAGAGGATGCAATGAAGATTTTGCATCAAATTTCTTAATTTTCAGTAAATAATGAAAAATTAATAAATTATGTGCAATTGGAAACGTCTGTTTCCACGTAACTTTGTAGTTTTCTATGATTTGAAAAAAACGTATTCCGTATTTTTTGTTATTTTATTTAAATATTTTCATACAACAACCCAATTTTTTAAATAATAATTTCGTCGAAGGAAACTTACTTGGACATTGATCATTAGTATTCCTCAAACCCACACTCTGCTGTCTACTCCCACAATTAATCTGATGATTATAATTACTCTCAACATTAGCCTGCATCGAGTAACTGCCCCCCTTGGATGGCTGTGGGCTACTGTAATGGAGCGTTTGATCGTGTGGCGAAGCAACCGGTGGATAAAACGTTCCGGTAACCGAGCCAACATTGTCAAAACCAGACCTCAGTTTGTTGCAGGATACCATCATGCCATTAGCAATTCCAACAGCAGCTATACTCGTTGTTTGTCTCTCGAAGTTCAAATAACTTACCTAATTAAAAATCAAGAATTTAATTGCAGCCATTTCACGTTAAAAATAAAAAAAATAATGACGAAGAGAAGGAACGTTTGAACATGATTGGGAAAATTTCAATTGTGATCTCCATAGTAAGGTAGTTTAAGAGAAAATATGGACGAAAATGTTTTTGGAAATTTATTCCGCTCCAAGAGAACACCTTTTGATAAATAAATAATGGGATTCAATGCCTTATTCCATTATTTCATTCGTTCGTTTTTAATTTTGAAAAAATAACGCAAATAATAGAGAATAATCGTGATTTTCTCATTCCCTTTTCAATGGAAGTGATCTTTTTATTGACTATTGCCCAGCATGAAACGACAAAAATAAACATCTCAAACAGAAAAAATCCTCTTCAAGTGAATAAAATTGCTAAACATTTTGAAGACGTTGTCTAGATTATTGTAATACATATAATGCATATGAGTACATGATGAATCCCTCAGTGCATTGAATCATATCTATAATTTTATCTCTCGAAATTCAAATAAGAAATAAGTCACGAATTTGATTCCAGCCATTTTACGTTAAAAATTGCAGGCGGCTGTATCTTCGACACAGCTGTAATTGTCCGTAGATACGTCCATGGTCTTTCCTTCTTTCTCAAATTTCCTAGAAACTCCTTGCATTACCTCGAATTTCCTAGAAACTCCTTGAATTTTTTCGAAATTTCAAGAAATTTTTCAAATTACCTCGAAATGTTTAGAATTTTCTAGAATTCCGATAGAGGGCGCAGCTCATAGGGACCGTTTCCTTAGAAAGAAAGAGAAAGAAGAGGAACGTTTGAACATAACTGAGTGGAAATTAAATTCTAATTTCCATAACGAGATAGTCTGATAGAAAATATCGACAGAAATGTTTTTGAAAATTTATTCAGTGCCAACAGAAAACCCTTTGATAATTTAAAATGAGAATGCCTTATTCCACTGTTTCATTCGCGTAGTCATTTTTAATTCTGAAAAAAATAACGTAAATAATAGAAAATAATCGTCATTTCTGTATTCCCTTCTTAATGTAAGTTGATCATCGACTATTGCCCATCATGAGAAAGCTTAGATGAACCTCTCAATCCGAGAAAACCTCTCGTCAGTAAATGAAAATGTTAACAATTTTTAAGTCATTCATATTTACTTAAGAGAAATAAATTATTTTCAGTGGCTTAAATTTCAGAATGTTTTCGCTTGACGGAACTCGCATAAATTCTCATTTATCACTATCGTTCCGCGTTACATCATGAATATATTACATATCGAAATGTTGGAAGTGAATAAAAAGATCATGAAAACAATAAAAACTTGAAGATTGACGATTCTCCTACGCGATTTGAATGCGTTCCTTTGCGATAAAGTCATAGTTTTATAAATCTTGTTGAGTACAAAAATATTTTAAAAAGAATTATGCGATTGAAGAAAAATTACTTCTCTCAGGGAAATATGTTTCAGATATTCTAAATTTCTTTCTCAGAGTAGAACATCGAAATACATAGAATGCACATGATATTTCGAACCAATCGTACCATAATATTATCGATTCTCTCCCTGCATTGAATCACATTCATAATCTTGCCCCTCGAAATTCAAATAACTTAACTAATCAAAAATGAAGAATTTAATTCCAGCCATTTTACGTTAAAAATAAGGAATGAGAAAGAGGAGGAACATTTGAACATGATTGGGAGAAAATTCAATTGTGGGTAAAATATTCTGACATAAATTGAGTGAATGACTCACGGATTTCTTATAGGTCAGAGTGTCGGTGTATCCATGAGTATTCTGACAGGATGATATGGTAGTGCCTCCGGCATGTCCAGTATGCAACTGACTGTCGGTGTTCATGTAGGTGTAGCGTTTGCTCTGTTCAACCATCTCATTGTGTTTAGTACCCTCCATAAGTTCCCTCTCCGGGTCCGGATTCTGTGAGGATGGAAGGTGCGTCCCGTCCCCTGGAGTCATACAATTCAACGGTTATTTTATGGTTTAATGAGTTAATTAACGGGGGTAATTAAATCTGCATGGGGAGCTGTTGCATTTCAACATATCTCCATTATTTTTATGGGGCTTGTTAGAATGAGAGACATTATCAGGAGAAATTATCTGGTATTTGCTTGATGTATCGAAAAATTTTACTCCTTTTAGAATAAATAATCAGTTCTGATCGCTTTTGATGCATTAAAAAATTTGATTCTCCTTGGAATAAATTATTTCGTCATTAGGTAGTAGTTCTCATCTGAATTAATTAACATTTATGGATGACAAGGAATTCAGTAGTTGAGTGGTGGCAACAGAACAGAGCAATTCAATTTTTCAGGTCTTATTCAATATTTAATTATCTTGATGGGTACTTTTTGTTGAAGTTTTTCTCCGGTGCAGAAAGGTCTCAATGTGTTATATTGAAAGCCCTCACGCTGAGGATAATTAATTAATTAATTGAGGAAATGTAAAGGATGTATTTATTGCGTCCGAACGGAAGTTTTGTAATTGTTTAAATTTAAATTTTGGATTTTTTGTGTTGTATAGACCCATTATGATCCAAAAAATCTAAAAATGCCATTTTTTTCAAGCTTTCTGACGTCAGGATGAATTTTGTCGCAGTTTTTTTCACCCCTTTTTGGTAAGGGAGGAACAAAATTCATAATGATCTATTGCGCATTGAATGCTCAATCGATTGCCGCCTTTTCCATTCCTCCATGGCAAGTGATAGAGAAGATATGAATTTTTCACGGGAGGGTTTCTTGCGTCGGAGAGAAAAATGTTATTAGAGTTATCGTCTCCAAATGAGACCTTGTATAGTTGTTGTTGAGTGCTATCTATCGAAATTAATTAAAATTTAATAAGTATATTCATTTTTAGAATTTTCGATGCTTCAATGTTCTGAATTCATTGAATGATGGCTTAAGCATATCCAAGTACTTTGGCGATTTTTTCTCCAGTGCAATGTTTTTCTACTTTTGTAGTCGAACATCAGAGCTTTCATTTGAGCCCCATTTGAAAACATTTTAAAAATCTGAAAACAATTTGAAAAGTTTTCTTAAATTGATGAAATAATTAAAAATTGTAATTTTTGAAAATTACGAGCATTTTCTACAAAAAAAATGAATAAACAATCAGTTTTTCACCATCAAAATCATTTGTTCGAAATCGTAACAAATTTAATCATTCAGAATTTTCCCAGAAATCGATTTCATGACTAAAAAAATTAGATTTCCGGAAGTTTAAACAATTTCAATTATTTATTGATAAACAACGAATGCTTTAAAAATACCAATTCTGTGTAAAATATAATTTGAATGACGCAGAATATTCATGATTTCTTCAAATTGTTCTCATGCAATTTAATTGACAAATTGGATGATTAAGAATGGTTGAATCTATAGTGTGGTCTGTATGAAAGTGTAAAAGACATATGAAACTATATGAAGACAAAGGCAATTTCTCACTTGTTGTCATTCGCGTATTATCATAAAAAATGAGAATAAATGGAATTTACCATCAGGTTCGGGACTAGCAATGGGTGATGCATCAGGAGTGTGAATGATCGGAGTATACGGGCTCCCGTACAATGAATTATTCTCCGATTTATAGTCCTGCATGCCATGTTGACCTTGCTGATGATACAACGAGGAAATTGGCGAGTGTCCGCCCCAGGGTAACTGGGGAATCCCCTGGTATCCGTCCATCTTTGTCCTTAAACATGCACGGAGAAAAAAAATGGAATAAAAAGAACATTTTCCCTTCATTATCCACGTGGAGATTGATATTCATTATGCTAATGCGAGGGTCATTCGATGTAAATTTTTTTCTTCATGATGGCATTTTGCCGGGGAACTTACATTGAGTGATGCACCGACGTGCCCCCGACTGGTGTCGACCTAGTTCCCGGGGTATTTGCTGATGATGGCGGTGATGCTGGTGCACCTGGTGCTCTTTTTGCGTGTTTTCTACGACGCGGTCGGTATTTGTAGTTTGGGTGCTCCTGCATGTGAATTACTCGGAGTCTCTCGGCTTCTTCGACGTAGGGACGGCGGTCCTGGGGGGTCAGACCTCTCCATTTCTTCCCTGAATTTGATAAATGTTATGGTGATTATTCGTGAGGATTGAGTTACGCACGAAAAAATTTTAGGGAAAAACCCAGCGGATTTCTATTCAACTTCTGTTGAAAATTCTATTAGTTTTTAGCGGATTCCATTAAAGAATTCCGCAGCTTTATTGCCGGTTTTTATTATAGAAAATGGCCAATAGAAACTATTTCATGGAAGAAATCAGTAGAAATTCATCTTTCTATACGACTTTTTGTATTAAGACATTTTCTTGATAGATTTCTCAACACAAATTTTTTTCTACTTTATTTTTCTGTACATTAAGAAAATCAAACAAAACACTTAGAAAATTTGAACCGAAAACTATGAAAATATATTACTAGAATTATTTTCTATAAAAAAATTGAATTCTATTGATTTTTTTAATAGAATATTTTTCAGTAAACATTTCAATTTAAGAAAAACTCACAGATAAACTGCTTAATTGTTCAATAGAATCGGTCGAAAGAAAATAGAAAGAAATTTGTAATGAAATTTGTATTGAAATTTTTAGACCTGAAATTTTTATTGAAATTCTAGTGTTGTAAAAAACGCAATAAGTCTACGCTGAAAGAAAAAATGACCAAGCCTCACGTAAATCATCAAATAATAATAGGTTTGGGACGAAAAGTGCAAGTGACGGTAATATTTCCAAATTATTTCTCTTTTCATGAATTCACATTCATGAATTCTATGTGTTCATGATTCAGTCATGATCAATTCCCGCAATTCATCCATGATTTTTAAAATAGTATGAATAGACTCCAGTTGCATCGTTTAATGTAATGAGGAGAAATAAATTTAAAAATTAAAAAAAAATTCATCATTGATAATTTTTTCTACGGATTCTAACTTTGATGAGTCGACGAAATTGATCCATCAAATTCTTTCTTCAATTATTTTTTAGTCCTAATCTCGAAAATTTAATTTTCTCATTAGACCCTGCATTATTTTTGCACTTGTAGATGAATTATTACCAATAATACTAGATTGCTGATTGCGCATTAAGTCAACCGGATTGTTTTTATTCATTTTAACTTTTGTTTAGAATTTACTTCAGATTTTAATCTTCAAAATTAAAGTTATGTTTATACTACCTCAAGGAATTCTTGTTCGACGCCATTCTTCTCAAGTGATGACATATTTGGGTCAAGAAATTAGTTTTGTAATATTGGGTCATTTTTTCTGACGGTAATATAGTAGAAATTATATTTTCATGCAATTTTTACCTGAAATATTGTAATTTTCACTAGAGTTATTAGAATTTCTAAATTAAAACTCTAGTCAAAATGAAATGATTTGGAAAAATTTCGAAAGGGCCAATATACAGTAATTTACGATAGATGCTTTTCTCCATGCAGAACAGAAAATTGATGAGCTATTCTACAAAAAAATGTTGCAACAATTCTTCTTGACCATTTTTTCAACTACAAAGCTCGTATTCTCACATTTTCTCTTCAAAGCACTCATTTCCTAAAGGGAGACAGTTTCACAAAAATATTGGCTTCGTTTACGCTTCAATTTTAACCCTAGCCTGGTCACCGAACGCGACTCCGCGATTGGTCACCTCGACGGGGATTCCCCGCTGTATTAGTTAGGCTTCAGCGTTGCCGAATTCACTTTACACTGCCCGGACGCGTTTATCGAGTTTCTGGCAACGTCGCGTCATGAGCAATTTCATTTAACATGCAGGGAGAGAAATGTCAGGTAAAAAATTACGGAACGCTCTGGAAAAATTCCGTGACAATTTCGTAAAATTTCCTACAACCACATTTCGCTCCCGTAATTTTTATTGAATATTTCTCCGTGTGGGAAAAAATAATTCATCTGTTCCAAATGATTTCTTTTCTTTAAGAATTTTGGGAAATATGTCGTTCTGGAAACTACTATAATTTTTTAGACACTTCAATTGTCAAAGTCAAAAATTTTTAATTTTTCCGGTCAGCCAGTCAATTGTAATTAAAGAAAATCGACGCGTGTCGGGATTCCTCGCATACGGTGACCAATCTAGGGTTAACTTTGCGATTGACTTCCTGAAAACACACAGAATGATGATAATATTTTAATTCAGATTTTCAATTTACCGTGATTCCTTGACAAGTGCCCAGCATGAAACAGCGAAAACATAACTATCGTAGATTAAAACAAATCGTCTTTCGAGGAAATAAAATCGTCGGAAACCTTCGAGAGGTTGTGAATAACGCTGCATTATGTATTCATACGTACATGGTGTTTCTGAATCTCTGTGCTATAGATCCAAGACCATATTCATAATTCATAAGTATTAAATCCGCAGTGAAGTTGTAGAACGTCATTGAACAAATAGATTTTCCACCTTTAACTAGGTGTTAAAATATCTCTATAAAGAGACTGTTTCAGAGAAAATATGAAGAGGGATGTTTATTTGGATATTTATTTTGCTCCAATCAACACAATATTTTGACAAGTGTTTAATTGGATCCCAAAGATTTCTTCACTACTCCATTCATGTATTCCTCCTTCATTTTGAAAAACATAATGCGAATGATGCGAAATAATGATGATTTTCTCATTCCCCTTCCAATGTTACATTATTATTTATACATATATAATATACCGGAACGCTTGCACCATAAATTGATTTCTTTCCTGAATCCAACCATAAAAATACTCCAAAAGAACTGAATCATTAGGGAAATTGTAAGACGCAATTAAATAAGTTAATTTTCATCGTTTGCAAAATGGAAAAATTATTTCGATAACGAGTGATTCCAAAGTAAGACACCACAAAATATTGATGTTGGAAAATTTATCAACCAACACGAAAAGTATTTTGATATCTTCTTCTGAAACGATTCACTTCCGAAATGAATACATAATCGACAAAAAGTGTTGAATCTGATGACTCATTTTTCTACTTCATTCATAGATTCATATTCAATCCCCAAAAACATCGTAAATCAAGGATAATAATCATAATTTTCTCCTTCTCTCATCAATTTCAAATGATCATTGACAAGTGTCCAGCGTAATACAACAAAAATTAACCGTTCAATTGAAAAAACCGGTCTCCAAGTGAATAAAATTGTTAGAACCCTTCAAGATATTGTGTAGAACGTTACATTATATGTTTATATGTACATAATGTACCTCTCAACGCTTGCGCCATAAATTGATTTCGTTCCTGAATCCAATTATAAACATACTCCAAAAGAACTGAACTATTAGAGAAATTGTAAAACGCAATTGAACAAGTTAATTTTCATCGTTTGATAAATGTAAAATTATCTCGATAACGAGTGATTACGGAGTAAAACGTGACAAGATATTGTTCATGGAAAACTTCCCTGTGAAAAGTTCTTTGATATTTTCTACTAAAACGACTCGCCTCCGAAATGAATACATAATCGACAAAAAGTGTTGAATCTGATGACTCATTTTGCCACTTCATTCATAGATTCTTCTTCAATCCCCAAAAACATCGTAAATCAAGGATAATAATCATAATTTTCTCCTTCTCTCATCAATTCCAAATGATCATTGACAAGTATCCAGCGTAATACAACAAAAATTATCCGTTCAATTGAAAAAAATCTGTCTCCAAGTGAATCAAATTGTTAGAAATCTTCAAGATATTGTGTAGAACGTTACATTATATATTTATATGTACATAATGTATCTCAACGCTTGCGCCATAAATTGATTTCGTTCCTGAATCCAATTATAAACATACTCCAAAAGAACTGAACTATTAGAGAAATTGTAAAACGCAATTGAACAAGCTAATTTTCATTGTTTGATAAATGTAAAATTATTTCGATAACGAGTGATTACGGAGTAAAACGTGACAAGATATTGTTCATGGAAAACTTCCCTGTAAAAAGTTCTTTGATATTTTCTCCTTCTCTCATCAATTCCACATGATCATTGACAAGTGTCCAGCGTAATACAACAAAAATTAACCGTTCAATTGAAAAAACCGGTCTCCAAGTGAATAAAATTGTTAGAACCCTTCAAGATATTGTGTAGAACGTTACATTATATGTTTATATGTACATAATGTACCTCTCAACGCTTGCGCCATAAATTGATTTCGTTCCTGAATCCAATTATAAACATACTCCAAAAGAACTGAACTATTAGAGAAATTGTAAAACGCAATTGAACAAGTTAATTTTCATCGTTTGATAAATGTAAAATTATCTCGATAACGAGTGATTACGGAGTAAAACGTGACAAGATATTGTTCATGGAAAACTTCCCTGTGAAAAGTTCTTTGATATTTTCTACTAAAACGACTCGCCTCCGAAATGAATACATAATCGACAAAAAGTGTTGAATCTGATGACTCATTTTGCTACTTCATTCATAGATTCTTCTTCAATCCCCAAAAACATCGTAAATCAAGGATAATAATCATAATTTTCTCCTTCTCTCATCAATTCCAAATGATCATTGACAAGTATCCAGCGTAATACAACAAAAATTATCCGTTCAATTGAAAAAAACCTGTCTCCAAGTGAATCAAATTGTTAGAAATCTTCAAGATATTGTGTAGAACGTTACATTATATATTTATATGTACATAATGTATCTCAACGCTTGCGCCATAAATTGATTTCGTTCCTGAATCCAATTATAAACATACTCCAAAAGAACTGAACTATTAGAGAAATTGTAAAACGCAATTGAACAAGTTAATTTTCATCGTTTGATAAATGTAAAATTATCTCGATAACGAGTGATTACGGAGTAAAACGTGACAAGATATTGTTCATGGAAAACTTCCCTGTGAAAAGTTCTTTGATATTTTCTACTAAAACGACTCGCCTCCGAAGTGAATACATAATCGACAAAAAGTGTTGAATCTGATGACTCATTTTGCTACTTCATTCATAGATTCTTCTTCAATCCCCAAAAACATCGTAAATCAAGGATAATAATCATAATTTTCTCCTTCTCTCATCAATTCCAAATGATCATTGACAAGTATCCAGCGTAATACAACAAAAATTATCCGTTCAATTGAAAAAAACCTGTCTCCAAGTGAATCAAATTGTTAGAAATCTTCAAGATATTGTGTAGAACGTTACATTATATATTTATATGTACATAATGTACCTCAACGCTTGCGCCATAAATTGATTTCGTTCCTGAATCCAATTATAAACATACTCCAAAAGAACTGAACTATTAGAGAAATTGTAAAACGCAATTGAACAAGTTAATTTTCATCGTTTGATAAATGTAAAATTATTTCGATAACAAGTGATTACGGAGTAAAACGTGACAAGATATTGTTCATGGAAAACATCCCTGTGAAAAGTTCTTTGATATTTTCTACTAAAACGACTCGCCTCCGAGATGAATACATAATCGACAAAGTGTTGAATCTGATGACTCATTTTTCTACTTCATTCATAGATTCTTCTTCAATCCCCAAAAACATCGTAAATCAAGGATAATAATCATAATTTTCTCCTTCTCTCATCAATTCCACATGATCATTGACAAGTGTCCAGCATAATACAACAAAAATTAACCGTTCAATTGAAAAAAAACCTGTCTCCAAGTGAATCAAATTATTAGAAATCTTCAAGATATTGTGTAGAACGTTACATTATATATTTATATGTACATAATGTACCTCAACGCTTACGCCATAAATTGATTTCGTTCCTGAATCCAATTATAAACATACTCCAAAAGAACTGAACCATTAAGGAAAATTCTGAAACGTAATTGAACATGTCAATTTGCATTGTTTTCTCAATGTTAAATTATTTCGATAACGAGTTTACGAAAATTTATGAACAAACACGAAAAGTTTTTTACTATTTTCTTCTAAACCGACTCGCTTCCGAAATGATTACACAATCGACAAAAACTGGTGAATCTGCCGAATCATTTTTCTATTTCAGTAGCGAAGTGGTAAAACGGTACAAGTGAATTTTGATTATTGACCAGTTCTCAATGAATATCTCGGAATCTAAGGGAGATAGCAAAATTATTGTTATAACCTTTTTTGTAGAGCTGATTGAGTTCTACAACAAATGTAATTGCGAAAATTTCGCTATCTCCTTTAGATTCGGAAATATTCCTCAAAAACTCAACTGGGATAAGATAAGTCGACTTAAACCGTTTTACCACTTCGCTACTGATTCCATTCGCAGATTCGTCTTCAATCCCCAAATACACCGTAAATGAAACATAATAATTTTCTTCTTCTCCCATCAATTCCGAATAATCATCGACAAGTGCCCAGCGTGAAACAACAAAAATTAACCTTTCATTGAAAAACCCTCTCCCCAAGTGAATAAAATTGTTAGAAACCTTCAAGATGTGTAGAACGTTACATTATATATTTGTATGTACATAATGTATCTGAACCGTTGTGCCATAGATATAGGCCCTCTCACATGGGCGCATGGGGGCGTAGATATGGGTGCGCCGCAGCGTGTGCCTTCAAGTCCAGTACCAACGGCCACGAGCCATTATTTCATATTTCATTTTCTGTATTTCAGGCTCACCCGGGAAGATGCTCCAGAGGAGCCCTGCGGATCTCTCTCATTCTCCGTGAAAATAAAAAGACCCATATGTGCAAAAAAACAAGTAATACAGGACAAGTAATACACAGAGACAGGATGAATGAGCCATAAAAGAAGAGTCGACTCGTAATAAAAATTTACCAGTGATTACTGTCATTTCCTGATTCAATTTTTCAGACGTTTAATCTTCTCATATTTTTTTATCAGACGTTTTATCAATAATTTTATGGCTGAATCGG
>NW_021680427.1:1956789-1993349 GCF_001412515.2 Diachasma alloeum
GGGGGGGGGGGGGGGGGGGATGTTGTGGGCAGAGTGTGTGTGATATTACAAGGCGCGCTAGACTATAGTTGAAACATACACGGACTGATTCATCGTCACACCCGCGCACCTACGTCCCACCGTGATGTCCTCGTTAGGTATTCTAATGTCCAAGGAACCACGCTCCTTCGCTTTTCTCTCCCTGTCAATTTCACTCGTAGATGCCTCCTCTGTGTATCTCGTTGGCTCTTGCACAGTACTGTATGTATCACCGTTACGTGACAATTTTTGTGCTTTTCGGAGCGTTAAAGGGAGCAGAGGTCGTGGCCGCAGTGGAAAATTACGCACTACAGTGTCATGACCTAGGCAGGAAACATTTTTTTTTGAGCCAGAGACAGAGAAAGAGTTTAGATTTTCAGGGACATGCCACTGATTTTCAGAAACTAGTCTCTGATTTTTGGGAATCCGTTCTATGTCTCGTAGAGTGAATGCGAAAAACAAACAGAATTCTAACGAGAATTCCGTAGAATTTTAATAGAATCCCAGTAAAACTTCTAGAAAATTCCAATTGAATTTTCTAGCGAATTCGTTAAGTTTTTCTATTGAATTTTTTTATACATGTTCAGGTCTATATTTTCTGGACTTTTTAATTAACTTAAAAATTTAACTTAATTTGAACATAATATTGATGTTCCCTTCAAAAGTCAAGTTAGTGAAATTTGGGAAATTTCCGTTCTCTTTTTACTTTTGAGACTCATAATCTCACTTCAATTTCCATATAGCGGGCGATTTTATAAGCCCTTCTTACTAATACTTTACTAGTAATTTTCAGCCCTAATGTTCCGAGTGCTTTATTACACAGCAATGAACGGGATAAGTTTTGCAATAAAATCTTAAATTAAAGAAATTTTAATCTGCAAAACTTCTCCCTCTCGTTGCTGAGCAATCATTCGCGTTCACTGAGATAATTTCTTATGGAGTGCAGAGGAAATTTTATAGTTTCGACCCAAATTACCCCCACATTCAGTAAATTTTCCCGGGCCAACGGAGAAAAATTCACTATTCTTCTCGGACTTTCCCCCGCCCCACGATTACTTGACTTGTTCGGTCAGAACTTCATTTATTTAACTGAAAATTTTCAAGGTTACCAGGCTGTAATACTCTTTGACCTTCAAAATTATCCGATATTTCCCGAAAACTTTATTATAAACAAATGAAGATGTTAAGTTCCGCAAGCTAAAAATTCCCAGTGCCCAACATGAGGGATTTTTCTGCAAAATGTGACACACTCGTTTCTTTACAGGGAAACTCGAGGAAAATATTCGATGAATTCTGAAGGTCGAGGGCACGAACGAAAAAATTTAATAGAAAAACCTATCGAGTTCGTTAGAAAATTCTATTGAATTTCTATTGAACTGTTCTATTCGTTTTTGGCCGATTCTATTAAAATGTTCACTAGAAAATATTCAGTAGAAAAAGTCAATAGAATTCAATTTTTCTGAATAACTTATTCTATTGAGATCTTTTCTATCCAATTTCCTCGGCTCAAATTTCCTAATTTTTTTCGTTTGATTTTCTTGATGAGAAGAAAAGAAAAATTGAATGAAAAAAACTTAGAAAATTTGAGTCCAGCAAATTCAATAGAAAATATATGAAAAGAATAAGTTATATAGAAAAATCGAATTCTGTTGACTTTTTTTATTGAATGTTTTCTATTGAACATGTCAATAGAATCAGCCAAAAACTAATAGAAAGTTTAATAGAAAGATAAATCGAATTTTCTAACGAATTCGATAGGTTTTTCTATTAACTTTTTTCGTGCGCGGGGTATTCGGAGGAGAATTTCCTTCCTCCTGGGTTTAACCAATCAGAGTGCAGTGGCTGAGGTCACATGGCACCTTACATGAACATCTCATAGAAGTAAAAAAAAATTATTCATCTTGTTATCGATTTCTCGTAAATCAAATCAACGCAACGACTCAGCGAATCAAATCAACACAACCGCACTCAAGCATTTTTAACAAATTGAAATGTTAAAATCAGATAGAGTAATTGTGGCATTATCATTTTGATAATTAACTAGTAGCTTGGTGAATTATGAAAATAAAACAAACGTGAAGGTGTCACGTGATCTCGAAGACTGCGTTCTGATTGGGCGAAATCGCACTGAGACAAACATTTCCTAATATGTGGACCACACTGAGAAAAAAAATTATTTTTGCCAAATATTCATTTACTTGAGAGAAGTATTTATTTCTCCGAAATCGTGTTTCTCAAAGTCAGTTATGTACAGACGATTCTGGTCAGGTTTCAAATATAACAATCATGTTGCTCTAGAAGATGATCGTGTTAGTTGTTGTCTTGAAAGAACCCTCTTAATAATTATTACAATTAACAAATTAATCGAAATTCTCCTCGGAAGAAAATATGAAATTTATGAAAAGTGAATAATCATTGGAGGAGTCCATCCAAGGTCATATACAACATCGTCACCCTCTAGATCAACATGATTGTTATATTTGAAGCCTAACCAGAATCGTCTGGACATGACTCGCTTCGAGAAATACGATTTCAGAAAAATAAATACTCCTCTCAAGTAAATGAATATTTGGAAAAAAAAAATTTTTTTCTCAGTGCATATTTACTTGAGAAAAGTAAATTATTTTCAATGGTTTAAATCTCTGAAAGTTTGCGGTTTATGGAACTCGAATGAATGCTCATTTATCACTATCGTTGCGCATTGTATCATGAATATATTACATATCGAAATATTGCAACTGCATAACAAAAAAAAACATGAAAACAGTAAATACTTCAAGATTGACGGTTCTTCTACGCGATTTGAGTCAGTTCAAACAAAGTGAGTTTGTGACAAAAACATACTTGAGTACAAGAATATTTTAAAGTATGAGACCTTTCTCGGGCCACGTGAGTTGAAGTGCCTGGGAGAATTCAAAATTCAACAAGTGCAGAAAACCTACTTGTTTCAAGAAAATATATTTTAAATATGAGAAATTTTTTTTCTCAGTGCAAGATTGAGGAATTTTTCTAAATAATTCTACCCCCATTCCTCCGCAAAACGTCAAATACTGCATTTCTACGGGTTGACATTCAGATGAGGGAATGATCCAGATACTTGATAATGATCCCCAACAGAATTTTCCCTGCTATTTTTCTTTTTCTTCCTGGGGAAAGAGGGAATGAATAACACGAACAGAATTTTTTACAGAAGATGAATGGATTCATCCATATGTATACGCTTTTCTCTACATTTTGTCCCCGATACCCTAAAAAATCATGAAAGATAGAGAAGCCCAATAATACGTCACGTCTTACAGTATTTTTTCCAGATTTTCTCAACACAAAAGGTCCTGCATTCTCCGTGATGGAGATTACCATAACTATGCTACTGCCATGTAAATAAATCCAGGAACACTTTCGATAAAACTATATTGCGTACATGCACTCGATGAGAAAAAGCTTCCTTACATAATCACCTAAAATTGCAAAATCCTCCACTGGAAGTGGTAAAAATTGTCTGCAACTCGTCAAAACCTGAAGTCCACATTAACGATAAATTTCGTTAATTTATATTCCCGGGAGATAATGTTTCCAAGTATTTTCCAAGATTAAAGTGTTTACGTTTGTTGGAATAAAGAACGAGTTGCCATGAATCAATGCAATGTAAGATGTCACGTTTTTTCTCTAAAATGTCAGGTGCTACCGAGGCGTTTACAAGCGGCGGATAGTTCAAGTGAGTCTGCACGCGAATGACTTTTACCCCTAGTTCGGTGAGTCGAAGGTTAAATTGAGAGAAATCTTTCACCGAGGAGAGAATTTCCAGGCGCTCGGCTCAGCTCCTTTATCTCGGGGCTCGGTAGTCTGACATTTTCCGCGGAGAATTCTGCATAGACGCAAGGACGTGAGACGGCGAGTACGTGGGGAAAAAAAGTTGAGGAAAAATTAGTGAAAAGCTGAAGTAATCGCGAAGCGAAATTCCGTTCTAGGTTTTTCTTATTCATTCTATATGAAGTGATAGTTCCACTGAAATTTCAAGGATTATTGTTCTCACTCGGATTTCAGCCAATCAGAGCGCAGTATTTGAGGCTGTCAAACAGTTTTATTTCGGAAATTTCTAAAAAAATTCCGACGGAAATTCACTAGTAGCTTTTCAAATGTTTCTCATCTTTCAACGCATTTCACGTTTAATATTCTGTGCGACAGATAAACAAAAAAGTGGGTTGTAAATGTATGGCTGTGCAAATGTACCCGGATGCTGTTCACTGCACTCTGCTTGGCCAAAATCCGAGTGGAAAAATAATCACTTGTAATACCACAAGAGCTCCAAAATTATCGGGTATTTTCCGATAGGTTCGTTTGTATGCAGAGAACCTTGAGGAAAATGCCCGATTAATTTTGAAGCTCGTGTGGTATTCGGGGGATTATTTTTCCAATCCAAATGTCGGGCAATATAATTGGACCATGAGACGAAACTCACAATTGAGAAACGAAAATTGTATAATTAACACAACGACATAATTGAATTCAATCTGTCAGTTTGACGAGGGGTTAATTCGACTGTATGATGTTTTGTTTTTTATATCGCAACTACCAGAGAAAATTATCAAAAAATTATCAGTCGAAAACCCTGTAGCTTGTACCACGTAATGTCGAATGGGCCAATTATATTGCCCGATTTTTGGGTTGGAAAAATAATCTGTCAAATACCACTCGTGCTTCAAAATTAATCGAATATTTTCCTCAAGCTTCCCTGGCTACGAGCGAGTGTGTCAAATTTCCTCGTGCTTCGCACTCGGGAATTTAAACTTGCAAAATTTGACACAATCGTTCCTAGGCAACGAAGCTATCGGAAAATATCCGATAATTTTGAAGCACTAGTGGTATTACTACTGATTAATTTTGGTAATCGAATCTGGCCTTCCCTGGGCCAATCAGAGTTCAGTATTCAATAACATGAAGTACTTCCCAATTAAAATTACAGCGGTTATTTCCCCCTAGCTTTTGATAATTTCCCTCTAGCTCTGCAATTGTTTCTCTAAACCAAATAACTCTCAAATATTATCCCGTGGAGTGAAAGAAAGTCATGAAGAAAGTCAAAATGAGTCGGTTTGGGAAGGATCCGATTACCAAAAATAATCCGTCGAATACCACTCGACGTCCAAAATTAATCGGACATTTCTCTCATATTTTCCTGCGTAGCAACGGTCGGGATAAGTTTTGCACAAAAAATTTTAATCTGCAAAACTTCTCCCTCTCGTTGCTACGCAACAAAACAATCAGGAAATATCCGATAATTTTGGAGGTCTCGTGATATTACTACTGAAAATTGACGATTTGATGAACAAGTTATGGAGATGGAAATTTCAGTTCAATTATTGTAGGGGAGGGGGGGGCAAAACGGACCAACGGGGCAAAACGGGCCGGGGGGCAAGTTTGAGGGGAATCAGAAAGAAATCCAATGATGCAGATAATGTTCCATGCATTTATTGTGAAAAACGTTTTTATGACAGTGGTGGGGAGTGGATTCAGTGCCAGAGTTGCAACGGTTGGGCTCATTGTACCTGTGCTAACATTGATGAAAATGCAGGACCCACGTACTTTTTTTGTGACGAGTGCAAAGAATCAGACTAAAACTTTATTATTTATTACTAACCTCATATTTTATATTTGTTATTATTCATTATTGTTATTCATCATCATTGTTATTATTTATTTTTGTTATTAATCATCACTGTTATTATTTATTATTTTTATTAATCATCACTGTTATTATTAACTTCCCGGGATATGGAAGTTATTTATTATTGTTATTAATCATCATTGTTCTTATTCATCATCATTCCATCCAATTTCACCAAGACTTTTGATTAGAACGTGGACATTTTCGTATTCATTAGAATGAAGTTATCTTACCATGATGTTGTTCTCAATTTTCATTAATGGCAGTATACTTTTCACGTTCACCTCTAATAATAAATTATAAAAGTCAATTACGAAGTGAAAAAGGTGTCATTATTGAAAGAAAAAACTTTCCTGCGGGGTTTAACTGGTTCAAAAATAGTATCTAGCGTCTAACTCCATCACCCACCGACCACCACCTCCTCCTCCATCATTCTCACCCCTCCTATTCAGTGATGAATTTTGGAAAATTTTATTCGTGAGAAAAAAAAAACTTTTTTTTAGGGGTCCATTTTGCCCCCAGGGGTCCGTTTTGCCCCCCGGTCCGTTTTGCCCCCTTGGTCCGTTTTGCCCCCCCACCCCCTATAACAATTGGTAGGATTCAGGTAAATTTGCAGTATACGGAGAAAAAAGAGAAAGTCACGTAATCGTGGAGCGAGCTCAATTTTCAGTACACTGTTAGATATTTTTTAAAATTTCATGGAAGGTATTATAGTAAATCTCATGAGAGTGACGAGTCGGATTTAGGGAAAAAAGGGTTATGAAATTTCAAGTATTAAGTAGAAATTCCGGAAATTCATTAGAGTTTTCGTCTCCAAATGGCCCTCCCATGCCGCTCCTATGATATGTACGATGAGTTTTGGGCCACCCTGTACATGCAATGACGTGAGACGAAGAATATTCTGTATTCTTAATTAATTACGCGAGCCACCCTCGATGGAGAATAGAAAATTTCTGGTGAAAGAATTCAAGCTGTTTCACGTCAAAGAAGAGTGCAAGATCATGACATTTTGAGAATCCACGCGGGGACGTTTTCTGGATTCCAGTGGTGGCGCGCGAGCTCTCGGCCTTTTGCGCGTACGTGGAATCCCGCGTGCCAAGCCGTTGCCGATACCTTCGAGATATGCCTGCGTGATTTACAGGTCGATTGGATCCATGGTATGTATCTCTCTTTCAATGGAGATCAGGAATAAAAAATGCATCGAAGAAAAATTACCGCATGATATATTTTTTTCTTGGTGTGTTATTCAGAAGAGGTGGGGCAGTATAGGTGGTTTCTTGAGGGGATTGGGGATTTTCAGTGATGTCATCGGAACGACAGGAAAATCGTATCTTTTTTTAACTTCCCGACCCGAAGTGAGGAATGCAATGACCCCGAAAATCAAAAGTGAAAATTGTGTGATATCTCCACGTTTCATGACCCCTCGAATCATTCAATGATGTTTTTGAACATATGTCTGTGTGTGTGTGCAAATGTATGTGACGCAAAAATTTTTTGACGTGGATACGTCTCTTTTCATTATGCGGGGGCATTTAGGAAAAAAGTCCTTATGGTTCCTTACCGGCAGTGGCGCCATCTATCGGAATTCCAGAACATTCTAGAATTTTCTAGAAAATTCTAGATTTTTCTAGAAAATTATGAATTTTTCTAAAAAATTGTCCGGTTTTTTTTAGAAATAAATTGCAATGTTGAGCGATCGTCAGCGCTGGTCGATAAATTACCGACAATTGGTTATTATTGCATAAAACAGATAAAATTTGTGGATCCGTGTTAAAATTCGCAAGGGTATTTTAAATAATGATTTCGTTGTGAATGAAATACACTGAGAGAAAAACGACGAAGTTCTCAAAGAAGTCTTACTTGTGCCAAAAGAAATAGTTTTTTGAAAATTATCAAAAAAGGATTTTTTTTGTGTCAAACATGCGGAGAGTGCGTCGGAATGAAAAATTTTTGTCGCAAAAATAGATTTAGTAGTTAAAAAAAAATTACATCTCTCATTCCACATTCATCATTCGAACACTCAACTTCATCATACAGAGTGCAAGTCCTCTTACGATTTACACTCTCAATAACTTTGTATATTTTGTACATAAAAAGAAACTCAAAGGAGAATAATAAACTCAATTTCGCTCAACGTTGGACTACACATCTTTCCATCAACCTGCTCACCTTCACAGAGATTTTCAAATTCGAACCAATTCATTTTTGGCAATTTTCAACTAGCGATTTTATTGGCCCAAACAAGACTTGTTTGACAACGTGTTTGTTTTTCTCTCAGTGTATGTTGAACGTTTGTTCAGGGATTTTGGTTGTACATAACAATTCAATCATATCGTGATTATAAAAAACGTCTGTTCATGACGAGACGCCTGAAATCCTAAATTCTTCTAATATACCTATATAAATATATACAATGAAAAACCATGATGTTCAGTGAAGGAAAGAGAAGACATAGACATCGACGTATCCGCATAAAATTACGGCTGTATCAAAGATACAGCCACCCGTATATATTTTTTTAAAATTGGAATCCTGCTTAAGGAATTCCCGTAGTAAATTTTGGGGCTATGGAGTAGGGGAAAATATCAAAGTTTCTGACTCCACTGCATCCTTTGAATTTTTTTTATCCNAAAAAAAAAAAAAAAAAAAAAAAAAAAAAAAAAAAAAAAAAAAAAAAAAAAAAAAAAAAAAAAAAAAAAAAAAAAAAAAAAAAAAAAAAAAAAAAAAAAAAAAAAAAAAAAAAAAAAAAAAAAAAAAAAAAAAAAAAAAAAAAATGAAATGAAATGTTCACGGGTGTATTGAAATTTCGTCGTTCAGGTTTCTTTGCACTTCTTATTCACGATTAATCAATTCTCAATAATAATTATTCCGAAATATTATTTATCCAAATGTTTTAATAAATCAAAATTTTATTATTAGTTATTTATTTTGTTTTATTTATTTTTTTCTAAATTGTGTAGTACAACTAGTTAGCATTTTTTTAACAGCCGGGGAATATTATAAACATTATCTATGAAAAACATGGGAACAATCTTACGAAAAACCTGTTTTCTAGGGATGTACCTTAAAGCCTAAATAACACGACGGTTTGCGATGATGTTTTCATTTACGCTTTACGAAAGTTAGACTTTTAACTGCCGGACCCGAAGGGAGGGAGTTATTGTATAATGACCCCGAAAATCGAATGTGGAATTTCCATGATTTCTCCACATTTCTTGGCCTCTAGAATCATCCCGATAGGTTTTTGAAGACATAAATTTCGCCGGACCAACGGAGGAAAATTCACCATTCGCCTCGCATTTTTTCCCCGATACAGAGTGAAAAAATACTGGAAATCAAATTCGCTGCCCGATTACTTGACTTGTTCGGTAATTTTTCTCTAATTTATTTCTCCGTGTAATTTCCTAAAAGGATCAATACGTTAAAATTCACGAGTTGTTTTCAACAATTTTTTTTCTCCGTGCGCTAAAAACCATTTGAATAATCAAATAATCAGTGAACAATACATTTTCCCTTCCAAGTCGTTTTTCTACACTTGAGATGAATTTATTTTTTGTTCAAAATTAATGAAATAATATAGGTCCGCAGCTTCCAACGATTACTATTACTTTTGCATTGCAAAAAAAATTTTAAAAACAAACTCCAATGTTGTTAATAAAGATGTACGAATACTAATAATTATCCTGAATAAAACAATTTATTTATTTTAATGTATGAATGTTTGTAAAATTGCCCTCCCTTCATTTGAATAAAGAAGTGTGCAAAAAAGAAACCGTCAAAAATGAAATAGAATATATGGATTAAATAATAAAACTCAGTGAAAATATCCCGTTATTCTTAAAACAGATTCCCCTTTCTATTTATCAAAATACTCTCCTAAAAAACCATAGCAGTTATTAATTTTTTCGATCAACAACCTCAGCATTATGGTATAAGGGAGTTGCAGGAAAAGATAATCGTATGAATGTTAAAATAGTATATACTGAAATAAATAAAGAAGAGGACCTCTCATTACATTAAAAATTATTCCAGAAATAGATTTCATGGCAAGAAACGGAATGTATTTATGGCAGGAAAAGGAAAACATAATCGCATGAATGTTGAAGTATATTGTATAGTGAAATAAATAAAGAAGAGGGCCTCTCATTATATTGAAAATTATTCCAGAAATCATGAAAAACGGAATGTATTTACGGAAATTTTTTATAAACAATTTTTATAATTTTTCCATAACAAAAAATCTTTTTTAAACAAACTAAAATGTGACTAAATGTCATTCGAGCGAAAATGAAGATGTACAGTCGAGCACTAAAGTTCGTGAACAGCCTGAACTTGCATTCTATGTATTCTGTTTACGAACTTTAGTGCTCGATTGTATGAACAATAATTATTATTATGAAGGAAACAATTATGTATGAATGTTTTGAAACTTCCCCTCCCTTCATTTGAATAAAAATTTTTATAGAAAATGAAGTGTGAGGAATGAAATAAAACAAATGTATTAAATAATAAAACCCAGTGGTAATATCCCGTTATTCTTAAAACAAATTCCCCTTTCTATTTATGAAAAACTCCGAAAAAACCATAGCAGTTATTAATTTTTCCGATTAACAACCTCAGCATTACGGTATAAGGGAGTTGCAGGAAAAGATAATCGCGTGAATGTTAAAGCAGTACAGAGTGGAATAAATAAAGAAGAGGGCCTCTCTCTCATTCTCTCTGGTTCACCCCGCCCAGGCCGAGTCGCCCACTGTCACCATTAATAATACGTCTCCCGTGCCGTGATGTATCTCATCTCGGTCCCTAGGCCGAGGTGAACCGAGGCACAAGGCATAATACAACCCGACACACATCTCCGCAGTGATTTTATTTTTTTATTTTTGACCCCACGTGGAGCCACTCAAACTTTGACAACCACGACATAATCTCTCGGCTTCTGTTTCGTTTCGCATTTAAAAACCTCAATTCATGAACCGTGAAAATGTAATATTGCTATCCTCACCTCATTCTTCATATTCGGTTGCTGGTGATGACCGAGTGGGACAGTTTTACGAAATGGAGCCACATTTTGGCGATTAAAACTGTACTTTAGGAGTTTTTATACACTGTTAAAGATTTTTGACAGATATTTTTGGTACGTTTCTTTGTTTTAGAGTTTTTGACTTCTAAATGGGAGCTTTGTAATCTCCAAAATTTTAATTTTGGATTTTTTGTGTTATATCGACGCAGTATGATCCAGAAAGCCCGAAAATGCAATGTTTAGACCTCGTCCGTATGTATGTGACAAGTTTTTCTTTAATTGTTCGCTAAGGAATGGATGGAATAGTATATTTCGATACGAGTGAGACAGGATTTTCACGAGTGTGAAGTTGGCGGCCCGAGGCGAAGCCGAGGGCTGCCAATCACGCGAGCTGAAAATTCCTGTCTCACATGTGTCGAACAATAGTTTTTGACAGTGATGTTACGTTCAGCGAGTGGCGAACTGTGCCTTTTTTCGTTTATTAGTAAACGAAAAGACTTTTCGTTTACGAGTAAACGAAAAGGCACTTTTCGACACGAGGTGAACGTAGCAGCAGTGTCGAAATAGTATATTTCGTAACGAGTGCAAAAAAGTGTTTTTTGGCGAGCGGGAGGTTTGATATAATCCCGCGAGCTAAAAAACATTTTTTCACGAGTTACGAACAATATTTTTCATCACAATGTGGCGGAAATTGGACTTTTAGGCACGCGGAGCGTGCCGAAAAGTTCACTTTTCGTCACAGCGTGATGAAAATGAATTTTTTTTTTCAAATGTAGGTATTGTTGAGCCCTATCGATCGCCATTAATTAAAATTCAAATCATCGATTCATTTTTTTAATTTTCGAATTTTTTCGAACATCGGTTGTCCCAGGATAACTAAAAAAATGTTCTGAATTTGATTGAATGATGGCTTAAAAAAATTGTTTGGATATCCGTTTGACCGAGTTCGAAGATGAAGGCGATAGCAATAATCGTTATGTTGGTTTATGTAAAAATTTGGAAAAATTTTGTATTTTTTGAAAATCAAACTCCGGAAATATCTTTGAATATCATGCTTCAAATTAATTCAATCAAAGATTAAAATATTTGTTTTAATGCCATTAAGTCGAAGTTAAAAGTTGATTTCGAAAGCTATAGTGGTTGATTTGATTTTTATGATGATTGTTGGAAATTTTTAATTTTTCATGAATTTCCCTGAAAATGCGCTTTCTGATGGTTTTTGATGAAATTTCTCAAAATGTGAATGATTTCTAACAAGTAACATCTTCACTGAAGTTTAAAGGAATTTTCTCATTGAAAATTCATTATTTTATGGAACTGTAGATTTCAGTTGAATTATTCTGGGAAAATTGATTAAAAAATCAGGAACATTCAGAGAAATGTCTCCTTGAATTTCAGATTCTCAATTTTCAGGAAATTCATCAAAATTGCGGGAGTTTCGAGAAATTTAAAGAAATTCCCTTAAAATTCAACGGAATTTGAAAGTGAATATTCGTCTTCACTTGCAAATTCATGTAAATTGTGGAATTTCCAGCTTTCTGCAACTAAAAAAATAGGATTTACTTGAATTTTCAGAGAAATTTGAATTTCAAGTTGAGCCTTTCGACTGCCTTAAGTTGAGTCCCAAAAAGTGCTTTCGTGAGGCATTCAAAAACATCAATTTGAGTTTATGAAAGTCTCAAATTGAGATCTTACAACGCCTCCACGTGAGACTTTGTGAAGGTTTAAATTAAGATGTCAAAGTCTCAGATTGAGACTTTAGCAACTGTCAACTTGAGAATTTCAGGAAAAGTGAAGGTCAGCGCGGAAAATTGTATTTTAAAACATTCGGAATTGCATTATCACAAACTTAGCCGATAAGACACATTTTCCGGTCTCATGTCTTAAAATAAGACTTCTTCAAGACACTAGTTATTTTGAGACTTATAGTCTCAAATTGAAACTTTCAAAAGTCTGAAATTAAAATTTTCAGAGCTCTCCAAAAAGAAAAATTTTAAGTTGAATTCCCAAAGTCCTATCTTGTGGCATTCAAAAGTATTAACTTGAGTCTATGAAAGTCTCAAACTGAGACTTTAGAAACTCTCCACTTGAAAATTTCAAGCTTCAAAATAATACTTTTGAAAACCTTATTTTACGACCTCTGAACTTAAAAAAACGGTATTATTTTTCGGGTGTATCTAGTAAATATAATTTGACATCCATCACGAAAAAAACCCCTTCACCCAAAAAGTTTCAAAAACGGAATTCATTTCTAGGACCATTCCCTTGAAACCCCTCAAAATCCGTAATTGAGCGTGAAAATCCCCGACACGATTGCCCGTGGAATTCAATAAAACTGGTGCTAATATTCTCGCTTGAAATAATCCCATGGAATTTCCTGACCACTGGTACAAACCAGCCGTAGGCGCACGCGCATCACCCCCATTTATTTTCCCCCTCGCAACAACAATAATTTGAAATTTCCACGTTGACTCTAAATAAACGTTAACATTTTCGCAATACAAGGTACGTCCTCATGTACCTAGGCTGGGTCCCCTTGAGAGACGCCTGGGTAAAGGTATAAGGGTGCGGCCGCAGCCAGACTCCACCTCATTACCTGGCATTCTATGCAGAGACGCGCGCTTATGGGCTTATTATTGGCTTCAGCCTCGTCCTCTGACTCTGTTGTTACTCTTTTCTTTAATTTTTTTCATCTCCCTCGGTGTTTTTATTTCATATTTTCTTTTATCCATTCTTGTTCACCAAGTTGCCACAACGGCCACCTTGCAAACTCCCTATCCCGGCAAACTCCTTACCAATGACTCCACCCTCCTCTTATACACTCGTTTTGCATCTAATGCACAATTATTGTGAACCGATCTTGTCTTCGCTCTTGGTCTTCGTTACAGCATTGTCCATGGACTGGGAGGACAACTGTGCATGTGCATGTGCGTCCTCGGGGCGGAGAGGAAGATACTTCGGGATTAGTATGGTGGAATCGATAAGAGTGACATTATCTAGGATGTGTTTTGTGCCAAGGGTTGGGGAGATTTATCTTGATCATTGGGGAGGATACCGCTTACGTGGGGGAAAAGAATTATTCACTCAGACGCAGATGTAATCGCGGAGCAAAATCACTTGGAAATTGCTCCTTCGGTTGCCGTATTCTTATATTCTAAGGAGAGTTCTGTCATTATACGTGCGAAAGAGGTCCAGAGAAATAAACCATTTTCACGTTTTTTTACAGAAGACGGGAATTATACACGGAAAAAACTCTAAATTGAGCATAAATTTTCAAATTTCACCGGTTTTTCGTTGCAAGGGTTAACTTGCCAACGCGGCCATCGCCCGAGGGCCTTCAGCCAGGGAATGTTGAATGTGGAGTGGATTTTTCAGTTAAAAATTCCGTGGCATATTCGGTTTGAAAATTGTGTTGAATTTTCAGTTGAATATTCTGTGGAAAATTGTGATGAAAAATTGCTGTGGAATTTTGGCCCGGCCGGGGCTCGAACCTGGGAGCTTGAGGTTGTGAATCTCATGCTGCTAAAAAATTACTCCTGCCAAAGAATCATTTTCTTGGGAGAAGAATTTTTTTTTAAGATCGTATTTCTCCAAGTCAGTCATTCCTAGGTGGTTCATGTCCATCTCCAAATGTTACAATTATATTCAATTATGAGATGAGTATGCTGCATATGATCATGAATGAACACGCTTCATTATTTTTCGATTTTTTCAAATTTGAGATTTTCTTACGTAAAATATTTTGTAATAATTCTAAATGTTAATAGTTGTCAATGGAGTTCATTCAAGATCCTATACAGCATAATCGTCCTATAATTCAGCATAATTGTAATATTTGGAGATGGACTTGAACCACCTGGGACTAACTGGTTTGGAGAAATGCGCTCCTAAGAAAATAGATTCTTCTCCCAAGAAAATGATTCCTTGACAAAAGTAATTTTTTTTCGCAGTGTAAACCTGAATCAAGAATAAAATATATTTGATTCAAGTATATTACTCGTGATTCGAGGATATAGAGGAGGGTGCAAACAATTTGCGAATTTTTTTTTTTTAATTCATATTTTTGACAATTGCTTCATTGAGCATTATGGAGACATGATAAATTCGTATACACTGGTAAAAATTTTCGTCTGAATTTTCCGTGTTAAGTCCCGGTAACTTTGATCATGCTTAATTTCTACTGAAATTTCAGAAAATCTGGTCATTAAAAAATCAAATATTCTATTGATTTTCTGTTCCAATAGTGTGAAAATCAGTAAAATACTGGATTTTCCATGTCAACTGGAACGAGAGGTGTAACAACTTTGCTGTTTTTTCTCAATCAACAATAATAATAACTATTTCATGAAAATTCGAAAAAAACAGGAAAATTCAGGGAAAAATTGGAAATTCATGTTATTTTGTTTCTGAATGTTCATGTTCCGTTGAAAATTGAATCAAGTTACGAAATTTCCGTCTCACTTGCACTGAAAACTCATGAATTTCCTTAAATTCTACGTAAAACTTGAAATTTCATAATCATTTTTCCTCTAAATCGAATTCAATGTCACTCTCATGAGAATTACTACAATATTTTCTACGACATTTCGAAAAATTTCCAACAGTCCAGGATGGACTAAAATGGGCGCTCAAAAAACTTTCAAAAAATTTTCAATAATCGAATTTTTAATAATTGGTTCTTGGCAAAATCCACAACCGAAAAATTATTCAAGAGTAGCGTAAAACGGACACCCGAAAAGTTGGTCCTATTCAACTTTTAATTAAGAAAATTTTCAACGGATATTTTCCAACAGAATCGTGTCGATATTTTTTATAGAGAAAAATTACAGTTGGAAGAGATATAAACAAATAAACTCCAGCTCTATTAAATTTTGCATTGAAGTTTGAAATATAGAGTAGCTTTGGATTTCCTGTTTTACTATTGAAATAAATTGGAAATATTAATTGCAATTATTAATGAAATTACTAATTTTCTTCAATGGACAATAGCTCTCCCTATTCAACTAATCTTTTGTCCATTTGCAAAATTTGTAAGATGGCTACTTTCCTACTCACATAAAAATCGCCATAAAACAATGGGGGGAGGGGAGCATAAATGAGCAAAGAAAAATTTGGTTTACCACCTCCCACAACAAAATTCAAAAATGAGTTTTTTTTTCAATTTAAAATTTGACTGAATATTACTTTTGTTTCTCTCCATTCTTCGTTTTTATTGCGACCTATTTATTATTAAACACGCGCTTGATTGATACCCATGCGCATTTCAATATTTTCAACCTCACAAGACGTAAAACTACCCGTGAGTTAATGTTCATTCCTCAATATTCAGGAATAAAAATTGATGATGGATGAATAGATGAATAGGTGAATCATGTAGTCTGGAGGGCGTCATTGAGAATTTTATTGATGATTATCCAATTTCAATGTTGTGGCCTTCAAATCTATTTGCAATGGGATTTTTCATTGAATTTTTATTTGAATTGCTGTGATGAGTTTGAGTAAAATTGCATTTGAACCTCTCGTAATAAGGGTTTTTAAAGGAATGAATGTTGGATGGAGAGTAAGTCCATTTTTATCGTCGTCTTCAAATCTTTTAGTATTGATCTTGACAATCGAAAGAGATGTATAAGAGATTTTCGACATGATAAGGCAAATAAATACATTAACATGATAACAAAATTAAAGGTTTGGGATAATGAAATTTGGATTAAAATATTTTAATACATTCATCAGTTGTGTAACTAATAAATAGGAAAATAAATAGGACTCCAGTCAAATCACCAGAATAATGATTGTATCAACACGGCAATACTCCTGAGTTAACAATCAAACTCATTGAAGTAATTTACGACTTTTTCATCACCTGTGCATAAGGAGAAATTTTACTTTACTTTTAAATTTTACATTGATTTAAAAAATATTCCATTATTCACATGAAAATTGCAATTTCAAGAACAATATTTCTCTTCTGAAATGAAAATTTAACCTTGCGTTGATGCATAAATTAATGACACAATCGTCACAATTTCTTCTGTCGGTGACGATAATGCCGGCTGAATAGACCATTCGATCATGATCCGATTGAATTACAAAGCGAAGTCGGGCGATTTCAATGTAACACTAAAGTTTAATGACGTTACTCCCATTTTTTCATTGAATAATCTGTCCTCCAAGTGGTGGTAATTTCGTTATTGAAAAATCGAATTAATTAGAATCGGAATCATGTCGAACTGACAATCAAATCGAGGAATTATCATCGTTATCTTCAAGGATCGTTTGGCTTAATCCGAGAGATCCGCCGGAGGCTCAAGCAAGAGTAGACTAACAAAAAGTGCAATAAGATGAAAATAATAAATGCAATGAAGAATCAAGTTGTGAAGTTTTCTTATCGTTCAATAGCTAGATGTGCAACATGATATTACGCGGAGAGAAGAATCTGTTGAAAATTTCCCTGGAATTTCAATAATTCAGTAAAATTGGCGTGTTAGGAATCTTCATGAAAAATCAGGTGATGAATTAAAAGATTGCGGTGAAAATTCGAACATGTAAAGTAAAAAAATTCACAAAAAATGGCTTCATTCGAACAAATTGAGAGCTATCAAAATTAGCAAAATTTTTCTTATCTTTAAAGGCATTACATCATTTTCACATTTTGGATTTCATTTCCTGCGAAAAAGAATCAAATTTCAAAAAATGTTTTTACAAGGATTTTTCTATCCCTATTAGACCCACAGGAATTGGTAGCTCAGGACTTTTATGGCAATTCTGATAAAAAATACGAAAAAGTCTAATGAAAATTCCACTATTGTAAGCAAAAAAAAAAATTGGAAGTATAGTGTCATTTTTTTCGAGTTGTTGCATTTTTTACTAACTTTCTGGCAAATATAACTGAATTGAATACACTATGTAATTACTAAAATTCGGGGGTGAATTGTAACAGATTTTTCATTGAAATTTTTCATGAAAATTTTGAAAATTTTGGAAATTTTGAAAAACACATTACATTATTATTTTATTATCAAAAAAGGTATTTATAAAAATTTCTCTGCCTCTCTTAGAACCACAGGAATTGGCATGTTAGGAATTTTTATTGAAATACCGGTAAAAATGCAAAAAGTCCACTGAAAATTCCACTATTATAAGTCAAAAAATTTTAAAAACGATAGTATGATTTTTCTTTGAGTTATTTCATTTTCTACTAGTCGTGATAAAGATTGCTAAGGGAAACACACTACCAAATTTCTCAAATTCAAAGGTGTTTTGTAAAAAATTGTTCATGAAGATGGATAATTGAAAATGCTTTCATGCAATCGAACTCAAAGATTTCCAAATCACCAGAAGTTGGCATTTTCAAAAAACATGACATCATTTTAACATTTTAGACTTCATTCCTTGTGAAAAATAATAAAATCCCAAAAAAGGTATTTATAAGAATTTCGCTATCTTCCTTAGAAAATGCTTAAAAAATGCAAAAAGTCCATCAAAAAATCCACTACATTGAGCAAAAACAATTTGTTATAATTTTTTTAGAGTTATTTCATTACCTACTAGAGTCGTGGTAAAAATTACTGAGAGGAATACACAATCCACCTGCTAAAATTCAGAGGTACTTTGTATTAAATTTTGATGTGTAATTGAAATCAATTTTATGCAATCGAATTCAGAGATTTCACCATCACCAAAAGTTTTCAAAAAACGTAACATAATTTTTACATTTTGGACTTTATTGCTTGTAAAGCACAATAAAATTTTTAAAAAACAGTCAAAAACTTATGGTGAAGTTCTAGGAGCCATGATTCAGGTCTGATTATAACGCAGGATTTTCCACTGGCATGAGAATGCATGAAATCATTCTCATTGCATGCGAGATTGGCCATTCGATAATCCTCGGGATTCTCCTTCCAGGCTAATTATGAATTGCAGGGAACAGTGATGTGCCCAGAATCATCAAGCAACTTATTAGATTCCACATTCGCCAATTTTACAATGTTGTCGCAAGAACGACGGATATCGGTGGATCGGGGGGGTAACGGTCGATGAGTGATTAATAAAGATGCGCGGGCACGTGTGTCACCGGATATGAGACTCAGCGTCTTCAGAATTTGAGCCTCTGTTAGTCTAACGTGAATTGAGACCTTCGATTCCAGGAGGAGAACGACATTTAGGCTATTTTATTGTGCGGTGAGAAAAAAAATTGCACAAAAATTACTAAACAAGTCAAGTAATCGTGGGGCGAACTTAATTTTCAGTACACGGAGAGAAATTTTTTAGAAAAATTCTAGTGCTAGCACGGGAAAAGAGGCGCAAAGTGACGGCTAGGAAAAAATTCCAGTTTTGACACTGGAAATTTTATTGGGGAAAACGTGAATTTTTCTCCGTACTTCTGTGAAAAATTTCACAGAAATCCTTAAAAATTTTACATTAATAGCACTGAAATTTTTTACAGCCGGTGGATTGACTTTTTCCAGTACTCGTACTAGAGTTTTTCTAGAAAATTTCTCTCCGTGTACTTTTTCACACTATATCGGGGAAAACAATCAGTCTAGAACTTATTGTGAAGTTCTACGAGGAATGATTCAGGTCTGATTATAACGAAGGATTTTCCACTGGCAGGAAAATGTGTGAAATCATTCTCATTGCACACTATTAGATTTTTTTTTAATTTCATGGAAGATATTACTAATAAATAATATAATAAATCATGATAGGAAAAAATGGTTATGAAATTTCTAGTTTTAAGTAGAATTCACGGAAATGTCACAACTTAATTGAATTGTCACAATTCAATTGTCACAGATTGTCACAACAAATTAAAAATCTGAATTTTTTAACACGTCATAAAAAACGATCGAAAGTTTTGAGATTAAGTTCTATTATTCATTTATGAGAAGGAAATGTTCAAAAAATAGATAATAATTACATATAAATTGAACAAACATTCTCTTTTACTTTAGTTGGATAATTCAAAAACTGGGAATTAATTATTTATTTCAACTAGTTGCAACATTTTCATTGAAATGTAAAAGTTTATTAATTTCCAACAAAGATATTATTCAGAGGAATGAAAAAATTTGAAATTGACAAATTCAAATAAATGATTTGATTCAAATCATTTACAGTTCCATTCAGATTTTCCATGAATTACTTTTCGTGACATTGAAAAAAATATTTATTCCCAACTTGTGATTGAAATATTAAATTTTGCACGAGTATAATTAAAACATATTTTTCATGCTACCCACTAATTTCAATTCTCAGATACCCATGCTTCCCAAATTTTCTCCTAATCCATAATAATTACCAACTTAATAACCATAACCGTCGTAATATCAAATTAGCCTCTAACGGAAAACAATCACTCTGAATTGATTTTTTGCCATGCACCGTGGCGTGATCCCAGACAATGTAACACCGGAAAAAAAATTAATTGACATCCAATTAAATGGAAAAAATAATTGGCAAAAAAATTGTGAGACGCGTGGCGAGAGACTCTAGCATGCAGACCGACAAACACACGGCACGCGCATGAATATGTAGGATGTCTGGGTGAAGAAAAGAAAAGAGAAACCGAAAAACAGCCAGAGGTAGAGTGATAGAGAGAGAGGGACGAAAAAAGGTGAGGAGTCCGGAGATGAAGGGAGGGAGGAAGAAAGTGGAGGCGGCTGTGTACATGAGGTGCATAGCAATCGCCGCCGCGTCATGCCAATAACATCGAGCCGATCGCCTAATGTCGAATCGATAAATTCAGACGCTGTGTGCCGGCTCGAGATAAAGTACTATTCTAGAGTTATTTCCCAGGTTATTTCTCCCTATTACAGGAGAATAATAATATGGATAGGAAAATAATTGGACACGGAGAAAAAAGTTGGAGAAAAATTGATGAACGAGTCAAGTTATCGCGGAGCGAACTCGATTTTCAGTACTTTTTCATCCCACACCATTAACCTTAGTCTGGTCACCAAACGCGTTCCTCCGACTTTAGTCACCTGCGCGGGGATTCCCCGCCGTATTATTTAGGCTTTAGCGTTGCCGAATTTACTCTGCACTGCCCGGGCGCGTTTAGCGAGTTTCCGGCAACGTCGCGTCATGTGTTATTTCATTTAACATGGGAAAAATAATTTATTTATTCGACATAATTTGTTTTCTTTAGGAATTTCGGGAAATATCTTGTTCTAAAAACGACTATAGTTTTTTAGACACTTCAATTGACAAAGTCAATTTTTTTGAATTTTTCCGGGTAGCAAGTCAATTGTAATTAAAGATAAACGATGCGCAGCGAGGTTTCCCCCATTGGGTGACCAATCCAGGGTTAAAAATTTTCGTCTGAATTTTCCAAGCCAAATTCCAGAAAATTTTATTGTGTTCAAGTTCCACTGAAATTTCAGGAAATCGTGTCATTGAAAAATCAAATATTCCATTCATTTTCTGTTCAAATGATCTGGAAATCAATGAAATAATTGATTTCTCGGTTCAATTATTCTATATGGAAATTCAGAAAAATCAGGTAAATTCAGGGAAAAATTGAAAATTTATGTCATTTTGTTTCTGAATATTCATGTTCCAATTAAAATTCAATCAAGTGAAATTTCCATCTCACTCCCACTCAAAACTCATGAATTTCCCTGAATTCTACTTGAAGCTTGAAATTTCTTAACAATTTTTTCCCTAAATCCGATTCAAAGTCACTCTCATGAGAGTTACTATAATATCTTGCATGGAATTTCCAAAAATTTCCAACAGTGTATATCGGGAAAAAAGTGCTAGACGAATAGTAATTTGTGCTGAAACAGGCAAATTTACCCTACATCCCATCAAAAATTAGCCCAACACCGCAAAAACGAATGTCTAATGTAATTAATGTCGTACCCTTGAGAAAATTATTGTGTAGCACCAGAAAAAATATGATGCTTCCAATAATTTTTCCGGTGCTAAACAATATTTTTTCTGGTGTAGTAGGACGATTTTTCTGGTGCTGCACAAGAATTTTTTTGATGCTACACAATAATTTTCCCAAGTGTGCAAATTGTGTCTCGTTGACGGTAGCAACATATGAATTTTTCTAAAAAAAATTTCTCAGTGTAGAATGTGATGAAAATTTCTAAAAACTGTCCGGGAAATTGCAGCCAAATTTTTTTGACAGCGTAATAAAGATCACAAAATATGAAACCTGCCCGAAAGATTTTATGAAAATTTGCACATCTCACATAGATTTAAGAATATTCACAAAAAAAATAATTTTGTCGTCGATTGAAATCATCCGCCTTTCGATTGTTAGCGATTGTTTTTCACTCGATAGTATCACCGCAATTTTCGTTTACGACTGTATAGATTCTACATTTTACACAGCCACTTACTTCCTATTACATCCGATAACCCGTGGAAAGCGTCTCCTTAAAAGCTACAGTCCATCTCCCGCAATCTGAAGTCTTCCTTTCTCCATATATAAACCAGAGATAGATTCAACATTTCCGCTTGTACGTCAGACAATTAATTTAATAATGCACGAACGAGGTGTGATAGTCGGTTCTACATTATACAAGGAACTTTCTTATTCCCATACGTGAAGAGAATTTCCTTGGATCAGTAGATTTTTCATTGTGATGGTGACTTGAACACGCAACTGTACTTATGTTTTTTTCATTTAGAAAAATCGGTTGAGATTATTTCGCCGGTGAAAAGCTCTCTTTAATATTTTCAATGAAGTGGATTTTCCATCATTATTCATACCAACTTCTTCCTCATTCCCCTCGGCTTATTATATCTCCTGGTCTTCACTAAAAAGAAATGAGGAGTTTCCAGTAACAGACTGCATTTCAGTGAAATTTCTCTGATTATTTTTTCCAATCGGATTTCAACCAATTAGAGCACAGTACAGTAGAGGCTTCGTATAAGATACTTCTCTATAAGATACCTCGCGCTCCGAACGCTCGCGGCCTACCTCCACTCTCGGCACTTTTATCGCCTCCCGAATGTTTAATTTCCATGGGCTTCTTATAAGATACCTATGGTCCCGGTCATTTTTCAACGGGAAGAGAGTACTTATAAGCATCAAACGGTGTTAAGGGTCAAACAGGAGGGACGAACGAAGTGATCATGAGTGTCTAATGACCTTAAGGGTGCCAAGTGAATTTGGCGATGGCCTTGAAAATTGACATTCACCAACAAAGTTATAATTTTTTAAATTAATAGTATTAGACAGATGGTGAACATCGGTGACAATTTTAAAATTTTAGAACTTATGGATATCGAGAAATTAAATAAACAAAATCACTGATAAAAAAATTAAATTGAACGTTTCAACCCCCTAGGAACTCAAGAATAATTTGAAAAAATTTAAAGATATGGGGAATGATGTGTTCAATGTGATGGCGACAAAAAACAATGGGGTGCCGGGGTGAATAAGAGAGATTCCACTCGGCTACTGTCCCTAAGGTATCTTATACGAAGCCTCTAGTGTACTTAGATATCCTTAAGAACCCAGGGTTGTTAATTTGAGTACCTAACGCTTCTTGATTCCAGCACTATGGTTCTGGATTGCGGTAGCATGGAAAAAAAACTTCGCTTTTTTCTCTCTGAAAAATGAATCCATCGAATTTTGACTGAATTTATGTGCTATCAACTTACCGAGCATCTTGCTGAGATCGGCATTGTGGAGATCAGGATTTTCATCGGCCAATTTCTTTCGCTCGACCTTTGCCCACACCATGAAGGCATTCATGGGCCGCCTGATCCGTTGTTCCTTGAGGCTTCGCTGTGCCGAGTTGCCGGGATGACACATCTTTACGCCACCAGGAATCGATGAGAGACTCTGCTGATAGTCCAGTGACGGGCCTGATGCTAACCAGGACATGTCTTCTAGTCTCTGCTGTGCAGGACTGTTCAACATACCTGGTATCTGACGATAGGAAATATCTTTTATCAAGAATTCTGGGGATATCTAGTTCTTTCAGTATTCGATAATAGTTACTCAGTGTAGTTACTCAGTACTATGTTTACACGATTTAATTTCACATCTTCTTGTTGAAAACTTTTAAACGAAATCAATGGAGTGAGTGAAGCAGTGGTACACTCTTCGAAATTAGTTTAATTTCCAGTAACGTTTGCAATTAAATTCTCAATGTTGTGGAATTTAATTCAAATTAAGATTACATCATTCATGAAAGGTCCCATTCATCTTGAAAATGCAACGAAATTCAGTTTTTCAGGGTGAGCTATCATTGATATTTCAAGGACAGCTTGAATTTTAGACCTCATTATGAAAATTGAATATTAAATTCAATTGAATTGTCAATAAATTGAGAACTCCGTAAAATAATGGCCTGAATTTTTATTATTTTCAATCATCTTCGTTGTGATGTGAAGCGGGAAATTAGAAATTCATTGAATATCTAAAGAAGCTATGTGATTTTTCAGGAACAAAATGGGGATAAATTTCGTGTAAATTTAGTTTAGCAAAATATTTCAGTTTTTTAAATTTGAAATTTCATGAACCATTGACTTATTATTTTCAGGTAAGTCAGATGTACATGAAATATACACAAACTCATTGCGTTGAACACAAGTCATTATCACATCATTGTCTATTTCTGCATTTCTGCAATGTTTGAGAATACAAGGGAATCGTTCATTAGATTGTTATGTATTCATTCATTTTTTTGTTTCTCGTTGTAAATTTGTATAATTGTAAGGTGATTTGAATGAATTCAATCTTCTTTTCCTCTAATTATAACAAAAACAAACGAAAATGATTTTTGACGAATCGAGAAATTAGACGAACTATGTGTTCGATGAATAGAACCACTAGCTGAATCAGATTTATTTGAAAATAATTTTTAGTGACATTATCATTAATTTTCACAGCCATTGTCACTATTTTTCAGTTGCAATACCCCGAAGCCCCGATAGCTTCGTTATGTAGTAACGAGAGGAATGATTTTTCTGCAAAACTCATCCCGATCGCTGATGCGCAGGAAAACTTGAGGGAAATATCCGATGCATTTGGAAGGTCGAGGGGTATTCGAAGAAGAATTTCCTTCCTCCTGGATTCAACCAATCAATGTACAGTGGTCGAGGTCACAGAAGTAAAAAAAAATGGTTAATCTTGTCATTAATTTTTCATAAAGAATTCTGGCCAAATCGACTCATTTTGAATGACTTTATCTTGAACGAAATGAACACAACTTCACACAAGCTTTTTTTCTAAATTGAAATGTACTGCGCTTTAATCGGGCGAACCAAGGAGGAAGGAAATGAAAACAAAATTGTTCTATGAATAATAAACGAATCTCAAACTCACCGGAATAATTTGAGCATCCAGAGGTAGTCCACTTTCATTTCCATCGATATTCGAATCAATATCGAATCCCCGTGAGGTTGGCGTCCCGTACAGGGAGGAATGAAGAGCCAGAAGACCCGGAGAACTCCCATAACTGACCGGCGTTGTCACCTCAGACCTGTCATAATTGTCCAACATCCTGCAAACAATAAAACGAATTCCCAATCAAATAAAATGACTAAACAAATCAGAATCCCATCCACCAAACTGACAGTTATGTGGATCCCCTCCCATTGCGGCATTAAGGGCAACGAAGAGGTTGACAAGTTGGCTGGGAATGCGACAGAGGACTCATCAGATCAATTCAGAGTTCCTTATACGGATTTCCGGAAAAGCTTTGAAACCGATGAGCGTAATCACCCAACAAATAAAATACTAGCACATTCGAAAACTGACAAGAAAAAAAAGGAGTACAATATTTTGAACTCTACTTCGGAGTCGACAAAACCCTGGTACAAAATCTCTACTATGGAGTCGACAAAACCCTGGTACGAAAACTGCAAACTTCCGAGAGAGGCTATCGTTACTGTTAACCGCGTTAGAGCTAGCCATTGCCACCTTGCCGCCTCCTTGAAAAGGATTGATATAGTGGTTACAGTACTTTTTATCACGGACAAAAATATCACGACAAAAAAATCACGTCAAAAATATCACTGATAAGAATATCACAGCTGAAACATCACAAACAACAATATCACAAACGAATGGAACTCAGAAGAATGAAGGTCAGAAAGGAAGAAAGGCAGCCAAGAGTAAACAATAACAACCCAACAATCAATATCTCGCTCACCAACTTGAGTTTTCATGGAAATAATAGGTATTTCCTGAGTTATCTGATTGATACGTGAGGGGAAAGACCCGTTGGAATTAGAATTCAATTTTTATACAACGAGGAGGCTTAAAGGATTATTTATGATCATTTGGACTGTGATATTTTTGTTTGTGATCATTTGGCTGTGATCTTTTTGTTCGTGATATTTTTGATTGTGATATTTTTTCCGTGATTATTTTGATTGTGATAAAAAGGCCGTGATCGATTGGCCGGTCACCGATATAGTCGATGACGCAAGTTGCTCATGTGGAGCAGAAAACCAAGACTTCGAGCACGTATTATGGCAATGCCCAAAATTTGAACGCGAGAGAATCAAATTGTTAGGCAGACTGAAAAAATCTAGTCGCTCTCCTCCCTACACTACAAAAAAGTTCTTAGATGGAGATAACCACAAATATATCGAAGAAATCTGTAAATACCTAAAAGAATGTAAATTGCAAGTATAAATAAGTTGTGTAAATAGATATCCGGTGTAACGGCGGTGTAAATAACTCGGCATAAGAGTTCCATCACTATAAATGATAAATAAAAAAAAAACAAATCAGAAATTACTTTAAATATTAATCTCAACAGAGATGAGAGGAATATTTAATACTAAATATTGTATTCTCCTCAACAAAAATGTTCTACAAAGTATTGCACAATTTATTTCACAATTTATTTCAATACTTCCTACAAATGATTTCAGTCCGACGCTTCAAAGAAAGAGAAAACCACAGCAGCAACGAACGAAACGAGAATACAGCATCTTCCCAGAGAGAGACATCGTCCTCGGGTTTCAGCGGAAGAAAGACGATTGATCTATCAACCCGATTGACAAAAGTAAAAAGAATTGATCGACATGAATGAACCATTCAAGGCCACCGCAGCTGAATTCTCACGGATGTCCTTAAACCCATTATATGGAAAAATCAGTGAATACGTATCAACATCTGTCATCGCCCGGTTACTTTTGAATTTCCAATTTATCTAGATCATTAGCATGATCAGATTACTAATGCAACATCCAGACGAGTTGAATGCAACACAATCGAAACAATTATGGTTCGGAATGGGATAATTTTTTAGACGGCCGAGAGAACAAATTTAGTAACATTTAGGATTGTTAATATGTCGTTATTTGGATTAATTAAATTATTCATTTCATACAGTTAAAATATTTGTATCATTAAAATTAACACAGAAGTTTATTAATTTATAACAAAAATAATGCTGAAATGGCGAGAAAAATCATAAATAAAACTTTTACTTGAATTAAATGACATTTCTCTGGATGTCGATCTGTCTCACATTTGAACATAATAAAATTCGGCGCTCATTCGCTTATTTAGATCATTCGCATGATTAGATTATTAATCTAACATCCAGACCAGTTGAATGCAACAGAAAACAATTTCGGCCGAAGTGACAGTCTTTTTATTATCTATAGAGAGGAATCATTTTTTTAAATCAAATAATCTTCATTTTAATTTCCGTTCTTATTCACATTAATTCAATATTTTTTTCAATATAAAAAAGTGTTTTATTGTTCTAAATGAAGAGTTTATTAGTTCGGAATGGAACAGTTTTTTAGACGGCCAAGAGACCAAATTTATTCATTTTTTTGAAATTTCATGGAAGATATTATAGTGAATCTCATGAGAGTGACATTGAATCGGATATAGGGAAAAAATATTTATGAAATTTCAAGTTTTAAGTTGAATTCAGGGAAATTCATGAGTTGTCCGTGGTAATCAGATGAAAATTTCACAGCTTGATTGAATTGTCAATAGAACATGAATATTCAAAAACAAAATGACATGAATTTTCAATTTTTCTCTGAATTTTCACAAAATAATGGAACTGAAAAATCAAGTACTTTATTGATTGCCAGATCATTTGAACAGAAAATCAATGAAATATTTCATTTTTCAATGACAAGATTTCCTGAAATTTCAGTGAAACTTAATCACGATAAAAATTTCCGAAATTTAGCACAGAAAATTCAGACGAAAATTTTTAACAGTGAATTAAAACATTGTCATCATTGAAATTAATACCGAAGTTTACTAATTACCAACCAAAATATTGTTGACATGAATAGACAAATCTCAAATAAATACTTTTATTTGAATTAAATGCGTTATTTCTTTGGAGGTCGATCTGTCTCACATCTGAGCACAATAAAATTCGCACAGTGATGTGGTCTATATAAAAGCCATTGTGTTGGCAAGAGGGACAGACTGAGGTGGATGCTGATGGGAACAAAAACGTTCTGGTATTTTCATTCAATAAAATCCAGTGCTCACTCGGCCAGGCTAAAAACAATCTTCTCTCCTTCACCTCTTTAACTTCTGTTCTCATGTGTTCTTATACTTCCTTCTTGTTTCACTTCTGGTGTTTTCATTGAGGCATCGCGGTGGTCGTGATTCGACGCGTGGCACGTCTGAGATAGTCTGGACGAGATTGTGGATTAGGATGACAAAAGGACGGACTGAGAGGTCTCTGTTGACTCGGCTGATACACAACTGATCTCTCGATTGAAATAAAACGATTTCGCTTTCGTTGTTCGGGTAGCTTTCGTACTGTGTTGTATTGCGATGAGGGACAGAACGACCTAATATTAGAAGATTAATTTCTTGAACCAAATCGGTTCCTTGGAGACCAGAAATGTCAGGCCATGTACGATTCCGGTGACACGCATGAAAAAGTTTAATAGAAAACCTAGCGAATTCGCTAGAAAATTCTATTGGAATTCTATAGGAATGCTATGGGATTTCTATAGGATTTCTATTGGAATTCTATTGAAAAATTCCATTTCTTTTTGCGCCGATTTTATTGGATATTTAATAAGAAGCAGTTAATAGTTTTCGAATTTCTGTTTAAATTTTTCTGTTAGATTTTTTTTATTAGAATTATTGGGCACAATTTTTCGAAGTTTTTTCCACTGGATTTTGTTTTATTTTGCAGTGCACAATCTGAGTAGAAAAAACTTAGAGAACTGATGCCCAAACATTCTTATAGAAAAAATCTCAAGAGTTGACAATCAGACGAGAGGGTTTTCTGTGTTCACACAGAAATTTGAAATCTATTGATTTTTTTTCTCGAATATCCAATAGAATCAGCGCAAAAAACAAATAGAATATTCCAATAGAATTCCAATAGAAATCCTATAGAAACCACATCAAATTCCTATAGAATTCCAACAGAAGTTTTGATTTTGGAGGCATAATAAGTCGGGAAGTTTCTGTAAGATTTTACTTATTCGGGAAAAATTACGTGACAATTTCGTACTTCGTTCGGTGATGAATCTGAAAATTCACTGAACATTTTAGATTTCTTCTCTTCCATTCCTATAAAAATTCCCGGAGAACGATTCCCCATTGCGGATTACGTGAATTATTCCGTAATTTTTACTGAATATGTCTCTCCGTGCGTTCGAGTCCACATAGACACGGCGGGGAATCCCTGCGGACGTGACTAACTCTCAACTTCACCCATGGTTATCAAAATAAGATTCATACAGACTGCCCCACTCAGCCAAGTCATTACTGCACCTCTCTCCCTCAAGCCGATTAATTTGTCAGCAAAATTGCGACAGGTATTGAAATTCATAAAATCAATTTGAAGAAATTCTTAAGCAAATGAGCCCTGAATTTATGCACATGCGGCTGAGCTCCATTGAATAATATATACATATTTTTTTAAGTCATCAATTTCATTGTTTGGAATGATTCATTGAAACGTGCTCGGAAGCAATAAAAGACTTTCTAAAGTATTTTAAAATCATTTTTCACGAATAAAACAAGTCAATAATATTGACAGCTCAACTACCACCACAAATTAACGTCTGATTGTCAATTGCACAGAGGCCACGGGGGTGTCTCCCTGGCAGAATGAATTATCCTGTCACCATCAAAGTCCGAATAAATTCTTATAAATTTTTCTGCAACTCCTTCACGCGCTAACTCTGTCTATCCAGCCGCACATTAAATCTCACCGAGTATACGCAGAGGCGTATGGATTACATTGTTAATAATATGTATACAAATAAGTGTTGCATGGTACACACCCTTTGCATACACTCTCGGCGGTGGAATATACCTAGTGCTGGGTATTGAGACCCGTCTGCAGGAACTGTAATTTTATAGGCCCCTGATTAAACTTTTAAATCGAATGACCAACGCGGTTCAGTTGGTAAGCGGAAGTGACGACCCCGGCCGCTCACCTCTGCACTACTAACGCTCCAACGCCGACAACCGGGGGATATGATGGGTTTCACGAGGCACTTTTATGTGAGACTTTAGTTTTTTTTTTCTACCTTTTTTCATCGTCTTGTTGCCATTCGGGGCAATGTGCATCCCTCCGAAAACCTGTTAGTTTTCGACGATTATTTTCACGCACCGTGACGAACTAATCGCTGACTTCTCTTGGAGTCATGGGACGTGAAAATTTGAGATTCGGGAGGTGGACTTCTTCGGGGGACTCTGACGTCACGTGAAGCCGGTGATAATGTCTTACTTTTTTTAGAGTATGGAGAGTAGGGTAAACATCATTTTCAATTCAATTCAATAATCAATCAATTCAAGTCAATTCTGAACAATTAATTCAATTCTGGGTCAATTTCTGGACGATTTCAACTTTGCATTGAATATTCCATAAGTGAAATGAAAATTGTACTGATTATTTCACGTTTCAATAATATTAATCGTGTATAATCATGTGATCAATTATTTTTTCCTATTGATTGAGATTTTATACATAAAAAAATGACCCAGTCGTCCGGAAATGAGGGGTTTCGGCCGCATTCAACTACTTCTTAATTTAATTATTCTAAGAACACGTTCGGTAAAATGTTACTTCTATTCGTCACCATGACCTTCAGATGGGTGCATGAAAAAAATAGCGGTGTGAGAAATTTTACTGTACAGAAGGATAATTTTTGCATCGGTAGATGTGATTTTTTTTTACCGAACAAATCAGTAGCGAAGCGGTCAAATGGTATGAGTCAATTTAGTCTTTAGTTGAATTTTCCAGAAATATTTCCGAATTCAATTTAATTTTCCTAATAACCTTTTTTGTAGACCGAATCGAGTGCTACGAAAAAGGTTATGAGAAAAATTTTGCTATTTTCCTTAGATTTCAAGATATTTATTGACAACTGGCCAATAGCCAAAATTGACTTAAACCGTTTGACCACTTCGCTATTGAAATAGTAAAATATCATCCAGGTATTTTTTCATTGAATTACATTTCACTCCATGATTACCTTCCGTACAGTAAATTTTGCCATGATTTTCTAGGTAATTTTTATCCAGCTAGTCTCCCCGTGTGAAAATTCTACGTAATTTGGTCCTGAATATTCATGTTTTTATTGAAAATTCAGGTAAGTTAGGGAATTCTCGCCTTTTCGGATGTTGACAAATTTGATATCTCATTCAGTTTTCAGTGAAATTTGGAGCTTCATGATTTTTCACCTCTTAAATTGTGTTCAATGTCGCTCTCCTGAGAATTAATAATAAACTACTAATTTAGAAGTGAACGAAATCCCAATTTTTCGGTTCTTATAACAACGAAAATGATTGCAAATTGTGAAAATTTCAACAGCTATTGTTTGGCTTTTTCAATCTATTGGGAATTCAATTGAACTTTACGATCAATTTTCACACTGAATTATAAAATTGAAGTTGTCATTAAAATATAAACGATTTACCATAGCACAAAACTTATATCTAATTATATCTGATTTGTATCGAACCAATGATCTATTCTATGAACTATATAATTCGTAAATCCTTGAGGCTATGAAAAAGTATCAAAATTGGCTCTGAACTGGAATACAATGAATGAAAGTAAAAAAAAAACATTCTTCATTTAAAAAATTCGAAAATTTGACATTTAAAGTAGATCGCTAATATATCTCCTTCATAATAAATCTTTAAAGCTTGGAGTACGAATAAAAATTGAATTGTGGTTGAAATAAAATTAATGAAAGCAAAGAGCAATCATCACAATTTTGGAATCATTGATTAAAAAAATTAAAATAGAATTAAAATGAAGTCATATTACATCATCTGAGCAGTTGGTCAGGTGGCCCCACCCTGTCTTACACAATTACAGAAACAGCCAGAAGAAAAGTTCTGACTGCGAGTAGCCAAGGTAATACGTTTGATCGTTAGATTAATGGTTTCCGTCAGAATCTTTCATACTTCAGGCTGTATTTGAATAATATCCAACTTTTCGGGGGCTGAATATGAGTTGAGATCGTTCTGACGATGGGAATTCATGAACCTTCTAACACTTCAATTTAATCTGAATACTTTTCCGCTATCCCGAGTTAAACGCCCCTTTCGTTATGTATCAATTCTCACCCATGCCCATTGTTTTCGGTTTATTACGGAATCTGCAGTGCGCACTATGCCGTTACTATTTCAACGCCCCTGGATAAATTACTGCAATTGTAGTATTTCTTGCTTCTCTTGGGATTTTTTTTCTCACATGTCTGTGAGGAACTGTCAACTACGATACAAATCGTTTCGTAAATTACATTTTTCATGCCAACTGAATTATTTTTTCAACCGCCTCCTTTCATTTTAACATTTCTCCTATTTTTCCAGGCCATTTCGCGGTTCGCGGCAATTTTACTCAAACAAACTATTAAGGGGGAAAACTACTGAAATTTGAAAGTCCTGCAATAAACAACTGGCCTCCGTGAAATTTTTCTCACATGTGTAGTTGCTAAAAAAATATGTTTTAACCCATCTAGGTCCATTCAATATAGAGAAAAATTTCAAAAAACCGAAAAAATGAATCAAATTTGGGGATACAAACGTCTTAAAAAGGTAGAAAGCAGAAAACCAATTGCTGAACAAACAAAAAAACAATATTTCAATTACAAATTTTCAATCTATTTCGACCATTTTTGTGGTCTAAATATTTTTTTAATAACTTTTCTATTTTGTCCCACATATTTCAAGCCTTCTTTTATGTTTCTAGCTTGACTTTTGGATAATTGGAAAATAATTAATGAGGATAGAAAAAGTGACAACGTCGTGCCGTTCGAGGTACGAGGTATGTTCCTCCCCATAACGAGATGGATCATCAAAACTCCATTCGTATTTGCCGCGCTTATTCCTCCACGATTTCTAACCTCGACGTTGTCGCTATTCCAAGTTCCGCCAGCAGAATTCCGATTTTTCATGAGTTTTTTAATTACCCCTTCTACACAATTCTGCTAGGTCGCTTGGATTATTTTTTTTATGTTCCTCCCTAAAAGCTCTACTCAAGAGCGAAATTTCAGGAAAATGGCGACTTTTTTTCTATTTTTAATATTTTTATTTGTGAAATCCCATAAGAGCTCGTGTTAAAATGCATTTTTTAGAAAAATTTCTGTGTTTCGCCCATTCTCCTAGGCTATCTGGGATTTTGCATAGGGGTTTTGAAAAAATCAAAGAATGTATTTTAAAAAATCATCAATTTCTTGTCTTTTTTTTCGACCGCCCCTGGCCACGCCATAAATACCTTAATTTCCGGCATTAGTTTTTCAACTGCTGTTGCTACTTAAAATTCGAAGAAATTCTAACCGTGTGCTAAGAAAAAAATCGAAATGGTAAACAGCCTCAAATGTCCTCCAACGAATGCGACTTTTTTTAAAATTCTAATATTTTTTATGTCATTAGGCCCGATAAACCGCGATTCTAACCTCGCTTTGCTCGGTTAAATCGCGGTTTTCGGACCCAACGACATAAAATATCATATGTCACACGGCGATAAAAGCACTCGCCTTCGGCTCGGATTATAAAGCCACATTCGCCAGATAATGCGTTTATCGCCTGATGACATAATCTACTATTTCCGAATTCCCATAAGAGCTCGTGTTAAAATGCATTTTTTAGAAGAAATCCTGTGTTTCGCCCATTTTCCTAGACAATCTGGGATTTTGCATAGGGATTTTGACAAAATCAAAGAATGTACTCTTAAAAATTATCAAGTTCTTGACTTTTTTTTTGACCCCCCTCACAACGCCATAAATACCTCAATTTCCGGCATTATTTTTTCAACTGCGGTTGCTCCTTAAATTTCAAATAAATTGTAACCATGTGTTAGAAAAAAAAATCGAAATTGTAAACAGCCTCAAATATCCTCCATCGATTGTGGCTTTTTTTCAATTTCTAATATTTTTTTCCGAATTCCCGTAAGAGCGCGTGTTAAAATGCATTTTTTAGAAGAAATCCTGTGTTTTGCCCATCCTCCTAAGCAATCTGTGATTTTGCATAGGGGTTTTGAAAAAATCAATGAATGTATAAAAAAATGATAAATTTCTTGACTTTTTTTGACCCCTCTGACCACGCCATAAGTACCTTAATTTCCGGCATTAGTTTTTAAACTGCAATTGCTACTTGAATTTCAAAGAAATTCTAACCATGTGTTAAGAAAAAAAAATCGAAATGGTAAACAGCCTCAAATGTCCTCCATCGAATGCAATATTATTCACGTGCGATAATTAGCGAATAATTGTTGGACGAAATTAATTTTTTCTCCCAATGCGGATTCGTCGCATGCGGTGAAGCACAAAGGATTACCCTGCCAAATTATTTGGTTTCATTTGGGTAATGTGAAAGGTAGATAAATGTCACCTGATGTTGGGGGCTTTTTGGAATGCGATTCCGGTGAAATTTTTTCGTTTGAAGCATCACGAAACCGCATGCAAAATTACGGGTGACGTATTGGTGTTTATATTCAGGGTGAAGAGGGAATAAAAAATGATGATGAAGCGTTCAAAGAAAATTGGGACGCGGAGAAGAAAGGAATCGAGACTTTAAAACAGTTTGTGTTTATGGGATTTGCATATGGGTTTTCAATGACGAAGACGGGGTAATTCCTCGCCCGACACCGCATGCCATTCAATATGCATAAGTTTCGGGCGTACTTTGAGTGTGTCACATCGGGGAAATGGAATGACTATAAAATTTTGATGGGAGGAACATGTTTGGAGGATGCAAATCATTTTGGGGGATTGTTTTAAATTGTGGTGGAGATTTTTGGATGTTAATGGTCATGAATTTTATGCTGTGCAGATATAAGACCCATGTGAACCCAGAAGAATACCGCGTGTAAATCAAATGAAATTAATTGGAAATTCCTCGATTCACAGAGAAAAATAGTATTTTCATCACGTTGTGCGAAAAAGTAACTTTTCAGGCACGCAAAGCGTGATGAAAAATATGTGATGAAAAATATCGTTCGATACTCATGGAAAAAGTGTTTTTTGGCTCGTGGGATTATATCACTCGCCTTCGGCTCGTGCTAGAAACCTCCCACGAGCCAAATAGTATATTTCTAACCTAGGGAGGTAAAATAAAGGACCCTTGCCCACGTGCTTATCAACCTCGCCTTCGGCTCGGCTGATACCTTCCGTGGTTAGAACGCGATTTTTCTGTTCCGGCGTAGGAGCAAAGTCAGATTTCGAGGGAGGGAAATGTCCCTTTGCTCCCGCCGGAACAGAAAAAACAATTTTTCCACGAGTATCGAACGATATTTTTCATCACAATGTGTAGAAAAGGGACGTTTTCCTAAAAAGTTATTTTTTCGCACAGCGTGATGAAAAATATTTTTCATCACGCTGTGACGAAAAGTGAACTTTTCGGCACGCTCCGCGTGCCTAAAAGTCCAATTTCCGCCACATTGTGATCAAAAATGTTATTCGTAACTCGTGAAAAAATGTTTTTTAGCTCGTGGGATTATATCCCACTCGCCTTCGGCACGTGATATAAACCTCCCACTCGCCAAAAAACACTTTTTTGCACTCGTTACGAAATATACTAGTTCGACACATGTGAGACCGGAATTTTCAGCTCGTGTGATCGGCAGCGCTCGGGTTCGCCTCGGGCCGCACACTTCACACTCATGAGAATTCCGCCTCACTCGTATCGAAATATACCACAGTAGAGGCTTCGTATAAGATACCTTGGGGACAGTAGGAGAATGGAATTCTGGGAACCTCTATGCCCCCACTACGCGCTCCCATAGAGAGGAGAAAAATAGAGATCAGCGGGTTTCAAATGAAATACCTCGCTCGTTGCGCTCGAATTCAATGAAATTTTCATTTTTACTGAATGAATATCGATAACTAATCAATTTATATATATTTAATGTTTTGAATTCGTATCGCCCGCGTTTCCTTTTCTCTCTAAACATAACCCCGCGTGATAGAATGGCAGCTGATGTTGGGGGATTGTTGGTGGACTCGAGAATAATCACAGACGAAAAATTATGATTTTTCGATGCGAAAAGTGAAAAAAAAATCGATGTATATTTCCATTACTTGAAAAAAGTGGTGTGACCCCCCCCCCTTAAGGTCATTAGACCCTCATGATCACTTAGCTGGTCCCTCCCGTTTGACCCTTAACACCGTTTGATCCTTATAACTACTCTCTTCCCGTTGAAGAATGACCGGGGCCATAGGTATCTTATAAGAAGCCCACGGAACATAAACATTCGGGAGTCGATAAAAGTGCCGAGAGTGGGGGTAGGCCTCGAGCGATCGGAGCACGAAGTAGCTTATAGAGAGGTATCTTATACGAAGCCTCTACTGTATTTTGAAACACGTGCTTGGAAATAGTATTTTTCCGGCCTGTTGCGATGGGGTTTTTTACTCGTGTGGTGTTGGCCTCCGAGCCGTAGGCGAAGACTGGCCAACCACACGAGTAAAAAA
>NW_021680427.1:1993374-2071761 GCF_001412515.2 Diachasma alloeum
TTGGCCTCCGAGCCGTAGGCGAGGACTGGCCAACCACACGAGTAAAAAAACCCCATCGCAACAGCCCAGGAACAATATTTTTCTGTAGTGATTTTCAACATTGTAAGTTTGGGCAGANAATTTTCATTTTTACTGAATGAATATCGATAACTAATCAATTTATATATATTTAATGTTTTGAATTCGTATCGCCCGCGTTTCCTTTTCTCTCTAAACATAACCCCGCGTGATAGAATGGCAGCTGATGTTGGGGGATTGTTGGTGGACTCGAGAATAATCACAGACGAAAAATTATGATTTTTCGATGCGAAAAGTGAAAAAAAAATCGATGTATATTTCCATTACTTGAAAAAAGTGGTGTGACCCCCCCCCCCTTAAGGTCATTAGACCCTCATGATCACTTAGCTGGTCCCTCCCGTTTGACCCTTAACACCGTTTGATCCTTATAACTACTCTCTTCCCGTTGAAGAATGACCGGGGCCATAGGTATCTTATAAGAAGCCCACGGAACATAAACATTCGGGAGTCGATAAAAGTGCCGAGAGTGGGGGTAGGCCTCGAGCGATCGGAGCACGAAGTAGCTTATAGAGAGGTATCTTATACGAAGCCTCTACTGTATTTTGAAACACGTGCTTGGAAATAGTATTTTTCCGGCCTGTTGCGATGGGGTTTTTTACTCGTGTGGTGTTGGCCTCCGAGCCGTAGGCGAGGACTGGCCAACCACACGAGTAAAAAAACCCCATCGCAACAGCCCAGGAACAATATTTTTCTGTAGTGATTTTCAACATTGTAAGTTTGGGAAGAATGTAATACCAATTCCCAGACGAGAAATCGTGAGAAGCAGTACAGAAAAGTCCCTTTTCGTTTACAGATTTTCGTGCATAAAATGGCACTTTTCGTAATTTTTACGTTAGTAAACGAAACTAACGACTTTTCGGTTACGGGATTCACTTTTCGTATACAACACCTGAGTTTTTAGTTACAACTTGGGTTCGTTCCTATGTTACCCTGCCATAAATACCTTAATCTCATAACATGAAAAGTTATATGCTATTGGATTATGTGTAGGAATACTCAATAAAAACACATTAGTTTTATTCTTCAAAGTAAAACTCTTTAATGATCGCACGCAGAAGGTATATCTTTCTCCAACGAAGTCTCTAGGACGACTAACTAAAAGTCATGAGAGTTTTCACTCTCTGGACCCATTTGACAAAAGGCCCTTGTTTCAATTTTCTTCAGCCTCTCCTTTGTGACTCACCATGAGGACTGTTTTTCTTCACGTCTCTATTTTCTAAGAAAAGCCATAAATGTCACCCTGAGTGTTTGGGTGGAAAAGAGAAAATGTTTAACTAAACTAAGAAATTAATTTTTGTATTCAGGCATGAATTCCAACATATGCCAACGATTGATCGCCCAAAATCATAAACTAAATATCGAAATGTTCGCTGAATCTCCAAAAATATTGAGAAAACATCAGTGATACCCGGAAATTCAACGTGACCTCTCGTCTTCCCAGAAACCAATTACAAAATACTATTCCCCCTTCCTTTTCCCTTCCTCGAAGTCTCATAAACACAGTACAATGTAATGTTTACTTCCCAGAATTATTAATCGATGCTCAGATTCACGAATCAATATTCAGACGTGTCGAATGTAAATACCCGTCCCCTACATCAAACATGCTGCTTACGAAAGGGAAAACAGCGTGAAAACAACCGAAATTCCGAGTTCAGACCGGAAGGGACCGATTTTCGTGGATCCTCGAGTGATACACATGGACTAGAATCGATGATAATGATTTTAATAGTTCTTTTTCTTCATGGAGGTGTGCATATATGATGTACACGTGGAGCTATCTCGCAGACGTTCCATGCGACGGCTGTGGTTATACTATGGAACGAAGCGGAACAGCTTTAATGACGATGATTTTTGTCTCGAGGAAGCATCTGTTTCTGAATTTCAGCGCTGAATATTTTTGAGTATGTACTCTTTGCTCTGTTTGTCGTCTCTTTTCTTTGTGATTCAATTTCACAGTTGCAGTATACCCGGTGGAAGATGGGGATTAAGTGAAGGGGTTGAAGAGTTCATGTTTCAGTCAATTAAAATTAATTCGTCAGTTGAGTTCTGACAGAATTACACGGAGAAAATTATTTGGTGAATTTCACCAGTTAGTTGGTGAAAAAATGAATTACCAACTAGTTGGGAAATTTAACAACTAATTAATTAAAATTCAGAAAAGATTTTTCAATTTCACTCAATCAATTTTGCCAGCAAACTAGATGGTGAGGGCATATATACATTTGGAAACAAACTCGCAATCTTTTATATCGCAATCTTGACAATCGATCAGTGTCTCCCCTAGAAGATATTTTCGCAATAATCTACAATTCCTTGTTAAATTTGATTCATCAAATAAATCGCCGAACGTTTATTGAAAATTTAACAAATAGTTGTCGAATGAAATTGGAAAATCTTTTTCTGAATTTTAATTGAATAGTTGTTAAATTTCACCAACTAGTTGTTGAAATTCACCAATTAATTGGTGAAATTTACCAACTAGTTGGTGAAATTCACCAAATAATTTTCTCCGTGTAATTCAAGATATAATTTACTAATTTTCTATTATGACGGAACGACTTCGAGCTGATGGTTTCTTCTCCCTGTACCACGTGAATGTCTTATTATACTGCCTTGATGTACAATCGATTCGTGTGATAAGTGATTTTCTCGAATGCCTACAACTCAGAAGCTAATTCATTTCCATCTAATCTAGGTTTATATCGAGTTCTAATCCAAGTAAAAAGTATCAGATATGTGAACATAATTCTTTTATTATTATTATTAGTTTCTCTCTTTTTTTTCTTCTGTATTTTCTGAAATTTTCTTTCTATAATTTTTACTTACACACATGTAATTTCGCAGAATGAACCGTAGAGTTTGAATGTATATCAATAAAATCAATTTACAACTTTTATGATCAAGGACCACTAAATGTAATGAAATATTTGAATGAAACCTGTAAATTATATTCGACATCATCGTATCAATTCATTAATGACACCGTTTGTATTTTTGTCTGATTGTGAAGTGGAATTTCCACTGAAATTTTGTGGAAATCTTGTTACTGAAAAATCACATCTCTCTACCTTTATCTGCCTATGTTCATCGAGAAAAGACTCCTGGACAAAATCCCTTATGAATTACAAGAAAATATAAAGGATTGCAACAAATGTACAAAAGCTACACTACATGACACAAATACACTGTGAGAAATTTTTAGAAATTTCATGGAAAATATGTTGGTAATTCCCACGAGAGTGACATTGAATTCGATTTAGGGAAAAATTAGTTATGAAATTTCAAGTTTTAGGTAGAATTCGAGGATATTCGTGATTTTTCAGTGGCAGTGAGACGGAAATTTCACAACTTGTTTGAATTTTCAAAGGAACATTAATATTCAGGAACACAATTACATGAACTTCCAAATTTTCCCGGATTTTTCCCGGAATAATTGAACTGAAAAGTCAAGTATTTTATTGATTTTCAGATCATTCGAACAGAAAATCAATTAATTGATTTTTCTATACCAAGATTTCCTAAAATTTAATTGGAAATTAAATATGATAAAAATTTCCGGGATTTCACACAGAAAATTCAGCCGAAAATATGAAGCTGAAACTAGCGAAACATTCGATAGCAGATTTGTCTTAGGCGAATCTAGGGGGGCACAAATGTTTTCAAGTAATGTACAAACTCTTTCGCACTTGAAAAACATTTGTACCTATAATTATTTGACTCTCCTACACTTAAATACGAGGGGCTAGTCACTGAGGAAATCCCTGGACCACTCGACTAGAAATCAAGAATGAAATCACCAGAAATCAATGGACATCACTGGAAATCAACTGACTTCCATTTTCGGTAGTGATTTCTGAAGATTTCAGGAAATCATCGGAAATCAATAGAAATCATAAAGAAATAGAGTGATTTCCGAAATCATTAGAAATCATCGATAAGTGTAAAATCGAAATTGATTTTGCAGTTTCAATTCGACAATTTTTGTTATTGTATCGATACAGTCGAAATCACCCAATCCCGAAATGCGACGCTATAAAGTTTTTGACATTCTTACGTATTGTAACGTCATGTAGAAAACTGCCATTATCGACAGATGCCGAACTCTGGTCCCGAAATCATGATTTCTCCAGTGATTTGTTGAAATCAAGAAATCATTGGAATCTACTAGAAATCATGGAAATCATGATTTCTAATGTTCATTGAGAAATCACAAAAATCATTCCAGAAATCACAGGAAATCATCTGATTCTGGAAATCACTGAGTCACTCGATTGAGGAATATCCTCTAAATTGAATTTTCTGCCGACGAATATTCTGCTAGTTTCAGCTGCATGCCGAAATTTTTTAACAGTGTGATATAAAATAGGAGTTCCATATTAGAACGAAACAATATCTATCTTAGAAACTGCTGGAAAAAAAACAGGTACTCTTTACCAAAATTTTGAATGAAATTTTCCCATCTAATCTATTCTAGGGACAATCAATACCTTCAACTTTTCAAATAAGAATCGTCAAGTGGAATTGCAGTCACTCCAGTCTCTCATCAACTTACATAGGAAAAAGAGGCACGTGTTGCGATCGAGTGAGATCATGAGAATGTAACAATTGCTCGTCCAAGGTGTTACTTTTTATGACATTCAGACATTGTAAGAAAATTTTACGACAGCGGAGATGAATAATGAGAAAACATTGATCTAGACTGAGGGTTTTGCTCTTTCAGATGAATCTTAATGAAATGCTCCTCTGCAGTAAGAGATTCTGGCAGGTTCGAGAAAGATTCGTGTGAAGACTTGAGAGAACAGCGAAAAAAGGGTCTCCGTCCGGTGACACCTCTTGGGGCCGGGGATGCCTGAGGTTTAACGAGGTGAGAATGACACTCAACGATCAGACATGGAGAGAAATTAAAAATTAATGACCATGTGACTTTTTCATAAACGATGGGACTAATTGCGATAGTTTGTTGTTGAAATAAAATGTAGAACGTCATAATCATAATAAGGAACGTCGCAATAAAGGTGTCGATTCTCGGTGAATGAAACGGGTCGAAATCCAACCCCTCAGGCGGCGCGGGGTATTGATGGTGTATTGTGATATACACTGAGAGAAAAACGAACAAGTTCTCAAACAAGTCTTGTTTGGGCCAACAAAACCGTTGGGTGAAAATTACCAAAAAAATAATTGTTTTGTTCGAATTTGGAAGTCTCAAATATGAATAATTGCTGCGCTTTCAACAACGGAATATTTGGCTCAAGAGCCGGATCATTCATAGAAGATATGGTGCCTTTTCAAGATAAAAATGTCTTTTATAGAAGGAAGTTTATCAAACAATAATCCCTAAGTTACAAAATTGCTGCCATTTCATTATTATTATTTTATTTAAGAATTCATTGTTTGTCAGTGATGATTGAATAGTCGAAAGGACAAACTATTATAAAATTATGATAAAAACGAGCATTTGCCGGGAGTAAAATACGTATGAGAGCATCGAGTAACGACGAATTAGTGTTAGAAATTACATTTCTTGTTCGCACAGAGAATTTTTTCTTGAAACGACTAAATCTATTTTTGCAATGGAAATTTTCAATGTCCGCGCACGGCTCATCATTTTTAACAAACGATTCATTTGGCACAAGGAAGATTCTGCTGCTCTCTCAGTGTAGATCTATATAGTTTGCAAGTGTATATTGATGTTGCTTCCAATCAATTTATAATTGATTTTGCTTGGTAATTGTTCCAATTTGAGTTGCCATTTTTTTCGGTAAGTTAACTAACTGCGGTCTAGCAAGTCCGAATATGCGATTTTTAGATGGTGTATATGGATGTATGTAGTATTCCTTCTCAACTTTTTAGAAATTTTCTGATCAGGATCAACCATATACCGTCATGAGCTTTTCACATAAAAATCTCTATCTCTATTAAACTCAGGTACTATTCTATTACGTTGAATACTTATTCATATTGATTTATGGTCCCGACTAACTTCTGACAGGACCTGGGGTAAACTCTAACTAAATCCTGAGTAAACCCTGATTAAATCCCAGCTATACGCTGATTAAACCTTGATTGAATCGTGATTAAACCCGGACTGAAAACGAATTCGAGTCTTGAAAGGGTCTAAATCTAGAATTATTTGACAGAACGAAATAATACACAAACTTTTGATGAAATTTCAATTCATGGTAGTACTATGACATGAAAAAATAAAAGTAGAGAATAGTAAAATAAGAATTTTGAAAAATGAATCCATTCGGAAGCAAATTGCTAATTCATTAGCAGCAATAATTATACTCATTTATAAAAAAATGTATTTGTCCCATTGTTTATCCATAAATTGGTGCACACGGTAAAAAAACCACGTGCACCAATTTATGAATAGATAAGAAAAAAGAAATGTTTTCCACCTTAAAACCCGACTAACAAAACATTCAATTTACCTCCGAGCCTCAAAAAGATGTCTGAACTTCAGAATCTACACGTTAATAACGGACTAAACCAACAATTTAACATGCAGAGATATTTCCCAACAACTCAAAAGAAAAAAAATCTCATTAAAAATAAGTATTGAAATAAAAAATCCCCGTTGCAACGATGGAACGATTGACGATAACACTAGCCAAATAACACTTGGCGTCACGCCCCAGCAATTTACCTGGGAAAGAACCCTTCACCCCGAATCGCTGCGCTAATCGCAGGATTAAATGAAAGGCCCATCTACGGGGGAATCCCATACTTATCCCTAATTTCTCGGTATCGCTGTTACTTGATATCCCCGAGATGTGCGAAATTCATTGATAAAATTCACTGGACAGCAATTAGAAATTATTTTCTCAACGGAATATGAATTGCGGGGAATCAAGGTAAATGAACAGAACAAATTCTAAAGGACAGTTCCATGAATTTCCATAATTTTTAATCATTTTAACTGTCATAGGTAGTTGGAATTCTGGACTTGCAATTTTATTCAATTTTCCAGAGATGACCTTTTTTATCAGTAAAAACATGTATGGAAACATATATGAAAAAAAAAAAATTATTATATGTTACTGAAAAGAATTATTATTATTTCAAATAATTGGTTTTTCAGTTTTATAATTATTACATTTTATTATTATTATTATTATTATTATTATTATTATTATTATTATTATTATTATTATTATTATTATTATTATTATTATTATTATTATTATTATTATTATTATTATTATTATTATTATTATTATTATTATTATTATTATTATTATTATTATTATTATTATTATTATTATTATTATTATTATTATTATTATTATTATTATTATTATTATTATTATTATTATTATTATTATTATTATTATTATTATTATTATTATTATTATTATTATTATTATTATTATTATTATTATTATTATTATTATTATTATTATTATTATTATTATTATTATTATTATTATTATTATTATTATTATTATTATTATTATTATTATTATTATTATTATTATTATTATTATTATTATTATTATTATTATTATTATTATTATTATTATTATTATTATTATTATTATTATTATTATTATTATTATTATTATTATTATTATTACACGTAATATGTATTCTACTGTATATCGCCACCGCCCTTCTAACGAAACATATATGGAAACATATGGGAACCCAAGAATAAAAAAAAATAAAATAAAATTCAAATAGAATTCGAATTTAGAGAGAAAAAATTCCCACAGCACCCAGTCGGGAATCGAACCCGAGATCTCCCAGTTAGAGGATTAAGTCTGGAAAAGAGGATGGAAACATATATGTTTCCATATATGTTTTAAAAACATACATGTTTTTACTGATATTTGAAAAATTTAATTGATTGTTCCTGGAAGTACCCAGAGTAATTCTCTAAAAGTGTCAAATTCCTTTTTTTTAAACATTGTATAGTTTCATCATCAAATCCGTATTGAATTGTGGGAGAATATCCTCAAGGATAGCGTAATGAACCTCTCCCAATGTATTGAAATCAACTTTCTATTATTCACTCTAAAACTAATGACACGAGAAATTGAATAGTAAATCCACTTTTGTTTACTCATCGTTTTTACGGTGTATGAAATTGTCAGATGCTTTGAGTCTTTCATTACAGAAGAAAAATTTCAATTTCTGGGGCATGTCACTAATTTTTAGGAATCTGTCAGCAATTGTTGGCAATATTGGACGCTGATTAGAATAACCCTCATCATTTTTAGCGTTCTTGTTGCACCCAAAATCCGTAAATGACGACGAAAATCAACGAACCTGTTGCGTTTTGTTAATTACATGGGACACAAAGAATGATATGCGTTGATTTTTAGGGACATGTCACTGATTTCCAGAAATCTATAACCAATTATTGGTGATACTGGACACGGTTTAGGATAGGGATATAACGGGCAAAGCTGACCGGTCAATTTAATGTCATTTTACACGAAGAAGAATATTCAATAAAAATTACGTATCTTTTCCTTAATTCCGGAGTAAAATGTGGTTTTGGGAAATTTTACGAAACTGTCACGGAATTTTTCCAGAGCATTCCATAATTTTTATCTGAATCTCTTGTGAAAAATTACGATACCGTCACTGAAATTTTCTGCGTTGATTCCGTAATCGGTGAGCGAGTTGGGAGTCTCGTAATTTTTACTGAACATTTCTCTCCGTGCACACGTAAATTACACGTCACTGACCGAAAAGCAATTGCTGACCATTTTTGGCCCGAAAAAAAGTGACGGAATTTCGCGTCACAAAAATGACCAAAGAAAATCTAGACGGTCATTTAAATGTGAATTTCAGTTCAATTCAACTCTGAAAATTGATAAAAATCTGGAAAATTCCGGTAAATATATTCTTGAAGTTTCAATTAATTCAAAATTCATTCTAACTCGGCTCTAATATTCATGATTTCATTGAACATTCAAATAGGTTGAGGAATTCTCATCTCAATACTGTTAAACAATTTAGAATGTCATTGAATTTCCAGTGAAACATGAAAGTTCATGATTTTTCCTTTTTAAATTGAATTCAATATCGCTCTCCTGCAAATTGCTAGTCGAATGTCTACGAAATTTCAATTTTTTTCTAGCCGTGTAAATTCCTAACAATTATTAATGAATCTCTGAAAATCCGTGACATCTCCCTGAAAATCATAACGTTCTCTTCTCTGTGATATTCGGACAGATCCAAGAGTCTTACTCTATATAATTTGAGATGTCGGTTTCTCCGGAAATTCATGGAAGGTTCTGGAAAGTTATAAAAAACTCCAGACCGATACAGCAAAGTTCTGTGCAGGACTTTTTACATTAATTTTATCTAATTTTTTCGTAAAATTATCGGAAAAAATTATGAAAACTTCTCGATTCATTTGAAAGACAATATTTTACAATTTTCCGGACTTTTCTAGCATTGCACCAAACGCACTAATTAATAAAGAGAATAAATAACTCACGTATAGTGGGAATAAGAGGGACTGGCCTGTTCGACGTGAGGGGCAGTTGACAGCCCCTGCACGACGGCACCAGTCTGTTCTCTACTCGGTGATGAGCTCTGGACTCCTGGTACAGCGTGATGGTATCGCTGGCACATTTCGGCCAAATTCCATCCATGGGTATCCATATATCGTCACTACTTCGTTTATACGTGGTGTAACATCCATCTCACCGGGCTTTTACACCACTTGCGGGGTCCTCATACGTCGTGACACGACCGACGGCTGACGGAAACCTGGAAACGCAAGAAATAAAATTGCAGGAATTAAAAAATGAACGAAAACTAAAAATAATCCTGTACAATCGGTAATCGAAGGGCAAACTTGTGTTTCATTGTGTTTGTGATTTTCATTTGAAATCTAGGAAAGAACCTGAAGGGAGGGATAAATTTTCCGGTTTGAATACCAATTTTTCGCAGACGAATAGTCAAATTCATCAGGTTTTTATGAAAGAGTATTTAGTCCTGAGTTTAATCTATTTGTTTCTGACAATTTTCATGCTCATGAAAACACGTACGAAAAAAATTATAGAGATAATTTCTATTAGATAATTCCACTAGAAATTACATTAATTTTTTATCGCAGAAATAATCCGCAGCTTTTTTGCGCATTTTTTAAAATAGAAATTGTCAATAGGAACTTTTTTACAGAAAAAAAATCAGTGGAATTTGATCTTTCTGTAGATCCTTTCCTATTCAGATACTTTGAGAAGCTTTGTAATCGTCCATTTTGATGATCTTCTAATTTCACTTGGAAATGATGTAGAATGTCATGAAACGTGAAGACATGATGTTTTTATGAAATGTGTGTATGTATGTCCGTATGTATGTGCGGATTTTTTTGATTTTTTTTTTAATCTTCACGAAACAAGTGGAGAATGGCATTGTCTTAATAAATTAGTACACTGTTAAAAAATTTTCACTGAAGTTTCCAGGCTTTAGTCTTGAAATGTGAAACAAGTGACAGTTTCATTGAAATTTCAAGGAATTTTACAATTGAAAATTCGTGGTTTTCGTGGAAAATTCATGAAAATATTGAATTTCAGCTAAATTATTCCATAAAAATTAATAGAAATCAGGAAAATTCAAGCAAAAATGTTCTTGAATTTTCAATTTTTTGAAATTTCAGAGCAATTTCTTATTGAATTACCATGTTTACATTGAAAATTCATGGAAATTTCAAATTTCAGCTAAATTATTCCATAAAAATTAATAGAAATCAGGAAAATTCAAGCAAAAATGTTCTTGAATTTTCAATTTTTTGAAATTTCAGAGCAATTTCTTATTGAATTACTATGTTTACATTGAAAATTCATGGAAATTTTAAATTTTAGCGAAATTATTCCATGAGAATTAATAGATATTAGGAAAATTCAAGTAAAAATGTCCTTGAATGTTCAATTTTTTGAAATTTCAGAGCAATTTCTTATTGAATTACCATGTTTACATTGAAAATTCATGGAAATTGCGGAATCTTCATGGTTCCTCCACTGAAAAATCAAGAATTTCCTTAAATTTTCAGGGAAACTTGAAGTTTCATAGACTCTTTTCCATTAAATTGGATTCAGTGTCATTTTCTGGAAAATTCAGTTAAATTTATTTAACAGTGTATAGTAATTGTCACTAATACATTAGTAATTTACTTCCGAACGGGTTCTCTTTCTTTCAATTCTTATTTCACTATTCTCTTCTATTTTCTTATATCATAGTACTATCATCAATTGAAATGTCATTAAAATTCTGCGTATTATTTCGTTCTGTCAAATAATTCTACATTCAGACCGTCTCAAGACTCGAATTCGTTTTCAAGACGGGTTTATTCAAGGTTCAATCAAGGTTTAATCAGTGTATAGCGGGGATTTAATCAGGGTTTATTCAGGATTTAGCCAGAGTTTAACCCAGGTCCTGTCAGAAGTTAGTTGGAACCATGAATCAATATGTGTGGGTTCGAATCCCACTTCTGACACCAATTGAAAAGGCCGTGGAATTAATAAAAAGGGTTTATTAAGGTAAAGGGACGAGAGGAAAAGAATCAGGGAGAAAAACAACCTGAAGACAAACTAGAAAGGAAACAATAGAATAGAAGCTAAGTTCAGAGGAGGGATTTAGAAGGGAAAAGGGAGAAAAGAAGACCAACGCGGTAGAATGTAACCGCGAGATCGATATTCGTAACAATATGAATAAGTATTCAACGTAATAGACTAGTACCTGAGTTTCATAGAGATAGAGATTTTGATGTAAAAAGCTCATGACGGTATTGCGTAACTTGATAAGCAATGATACTGTTCTCACCATTTTTCAACTTGATTGAGAAGGCATTGAAATGTACTTTTCGTGAGAAGACCCGGTAAACCGCGATTCTAACCTCGCTTCGCTCGGTTTGATCACGGTTTACGGGCTTTCTGACGAAAAATTGCATTCATCACACGGTCCAAAAGTATTTTCTGACGAATGTGATTATAGGCCTCGCCTTCGGCTCGGCCTACAAAGCCACATTCGTCAGAAAATACTTTGTGAACCTTATGATGAAAATAACTATTTCAAGTCCTGATTTAATTGCTATTACTGATGATTCCATCAGTAATCATGAACAAACCGATTTCCTCTTCCAAATGGTATGAACAATGTGCTGTAACTCAACAACGAATTGTGCGACCCCCATCATATTCTGATAGAATCAAGAGGGTATTGTTATCAATTTTTTGAGTCATGACTAATTTAATTTTTATGACAATTTTTTGAGTGATCGTTGAAAAATTGATTTTCCGAAAAATCTTTTTTTTTCAAATCCGTACGAAAAATGAAATTTCAATTGGTGTTAATGAATACAGCTTATTAAAGTCTACATGAAAAAAAAAAATTCTGTGTCAATGAATACAGCTTATTAAAGTCTACATGAAAAAAATCTTAAAATTCAATTAATCCCTCATAAATTTTTTTTTAAAAAAACCACATATATAGACACGTACATACAGACACCATCTAAAAATCGTATGTTTGGACTTGTCAGACCATATTTAATTATCCTAACTCAAAAAATTGTAAACTTAAATTTGAACGATTACAAATCTTCCATTCGGAAGCGAAAGGGAGTAAAAATCAAGTTAAAAATGTGAAATTTTGTGGAATAATTAGCATTACTTGGGAGCACATCTGGATGACATACAGCTCAATCTGTCAAGCCATTTTTCAGATCTAGCAATTCCTCGAAAATCTTTTTTCCCCGATATCTCAATTAAATGTTTTTGACGGCAAAATATTCTTTATCATAATACCCATCCAAACAAGTTGTTATATCTTCACTTAACCAGTGACAACTTGGTAATAATTGGTATTTTTCATGTTTTCTCGACAAAAATTCTCGAAAAAATTGAAATAGGAATTTGAAATTTGGTACGATTGTAGTTCTCGTGATATTATAGGATGAGATTTTGGATAGGCGAAATCGAATATGTAGCTTAGATAAAGATATATTCAACTTTTTGTGGAACACTGTTTTGCTCGTAATCTCCTAAACTACTGGTCCGATTTTATTTTCATTTTTTTCAAAATACGCATCTTGCAGTCTTCTATTAATATCAATTGAAATATGACCCACCGTTGGTACGAATTTCTCAAAATATTTACCTTTTTACTATTTTTTCACTTGAGAGTGAATTTCAACATGTTTTTGCAAAAAAAATCAAACAAAAAAACAGAAAATTAAAGCCGAAGAATTTCTGTAGAAGATAATTTGATAGAAAATCGAATCTCAGAAAATCTCTCTCAATCGAATAGAATTGGCGAAAAACTAATACTTTTCTCAATAGAACTCTTGTAGAAATGTAATAAAATTTTTTCTATCGATTTTTTTTAATACGTGAATTTATTTCACCATTAATAATTTTTCTGCAAACATTATTTCGTTAGAAAAAGCAACCTCTTAATTGGCTGGAATTCATTAAAGACCTCGATTTTTAGCCTATAATGCGCAGGATCAATCTCTGAAGATCGATATCGTTTTATTAGACATCTAGATCAATTTCTTACTGAACTAACGATTATCCATCCCGCTGGTATTCTCGAGAAAATTATAGAGAATAGAATTTCTCCGGTCTAACCCACTCGCTCATTGATTAAATTATTGATGAGAAAAATTGATATAATAATTCCTTCAACATTGAATTTTTTTCACAATTTACCTCACGAAGTTTTATTGATAGCGAGGCAGATCGAATCTCTCGAGTTACTCAATTATCATTTTTTTTCAATTAATGAAAGAGCAAATGAAAATGCACAATAAACATCACAATCAGCATCGTAATTCGCTTGATACGATGGTTTATTCTTTATTATTTCGTTCCTGGTAATGCAACACGACACCTGGCATTCCTCACTTTTATACCGTCTTTCATCCTTGTAAATGACATCGAACCGCACATCGATACAAACTGGAGACTAGCTGTGAGGAGGCTATATATCTGTGAATCGATCTCCCCGTGCATGATTGTTATTGCGTTGTCTACTCCGTTAAAAAAGATGAACGATAAAAATTAATGACAATAAAATTGTAAAAACGTCTCACATTAAAAAATTTGAAGTAAACTCTCACATTTTATGGAATGGAAAAATTAAGTAGACACGAATAGATGTAATAAAACAACTTTCAAGAAAATTGCTTGAAGTGAAATAAAAAACGGAATAAATAATTAAAAATAAAACAATTGGGTAAGATAAGCGATTGGCTCGAAATATTCTGTTTGAAGTAAAATCTTTCGAAAAATATGAATAGATAATAAGAATATTCTCTCTGGAGGAGTTTTATTTGAAGCAAAATCTTCGATTTCATGTCGAGATATAAAACAAAGTGGAAAATTAAAGATTGTCCAGCACAAGTAGAATAAAAATGAAATGAAATATTCCTTAAAAACTCATGTCAAGACACAAAAATTAAATAATGAACAATTTAAAAATTATACTCCACCGCATGTGGAATAAGCAATGAAAATCAACTTCATTTGAAGTGCAATAGAAACGGAATAATTAATGAAAAATGAAACGATTGGAGGAAGTAAAAGATTGAATCAAAAAATTCTATTTGAAATAAAATCTTTTGAATAATATAAGTAGAAGAATGAAATGAAGAATATATTTTCTTGAAAACTTTTATTTGATGCAAAATCTTCAATTTCATGTCAAGATGAAATTCCCTGGAAACTTGTATCAAAATAAAAAAACCGTATGAAACATAATTTTTAAAAAATCCAACCAGACAGAGCAAGCAATAAATAATGAAATCCATTCGATTTGGATGAAATAAAAACTGAATAGTTAATAAAAAATAAAATGATTGGACGAGACAAGATTGAATAAAAAATTTTATTTGAAGTCGAATCTTCCGAACAACTCGAGTAGAAGAAAGAAATGAAAATGATATTCTCTTGAAAAACTTCACTTGGAGGATAATCTTCATTTTCGTGTTATTGAGATAGAAAATAAATAAACATTATTGAGACATAAAGTAAATAAATAAAATTTGTCCAGTGCAAATACAATTTCAAAAAACGGCAAAATTGAAAATTGTCCAGCAAATGAAATAAAAATAGATGAAAAAAATCCGCAGAAATTTGTTTCAAGACAAAAAAAAACATAAAAAACTATTAAAAACTTAAATTTCACTGCACACAGAGCAAGCAGTAAAAATCTATTCCATTCAAAGAGAGATAGACTTAATAAATAATAAAAGCTGAAACAATTGAATGAAATAAAAGATTGGAAAGAAAAATTTTACTTGAAAAAAAATCTTCAGTTTCATGTTAAAAAATGAAACAAAGTGAAAAATTGAAAATTGTTTAGCATAAATAAAACGAGAATAAATGGGAAAATTCCTTGCAGACTCGGGTCAAGACAAAAAATCATATAAAAAACAATCAATAGCACATTCGAGCACTAGGGCACAAATTCTCGTTTCGCCGAATGTGGACTTTACAGGCCGAAGGCGAGGTCTGTACTCACATTCATTGGAAACAAAATTTATGCCCGAGTGTTCTATAATATTTCATGTCACTCCGTGCAGAAGTCGAGTCTGAAGCACGCTGCGCGAAGCGCAGTGGACTGAGCAATAAAAATTCATTTAATTTGAAGTGGAATAAGAACTAAATAAAGAATCAAATATAAAACAATTGGACGAATTGAAAGATTCCACAAGAAATTTCTATTTGAACTAAAATCTTCCGAAGACCATGAGTAGAAGAAGAAACGCAAAATACATTCTCTTAAACAAATTTATGTGAAGCGAAATGTTCATTTTTATGTCAAGACACAAAACAGTGAAAAATTATAAATTGTCCAGTTCAAATGAAATAAAAATAAAAATTCCGTAGACACACCTGTCAAGACAAAAAATCAAACGATAAAAAATTGAAAAATATTTCCCAACATGTGGAATGAGCAATAAAAATACATTTCATTTGAAGTGGAATAATAACTAAATAAATAATCAAAATTAAAGTAATTGGACGAAATGAACGAATTGGAGAAAAAAATTCTACTTGAAGCACAATCTTCTAAAAACCACGAGTAGAAGAATAAAACGAAAAATACATTCTCTTAAACAAATTTATGTGAAGCGAAATGTTCATTTTTATGTCAAGACATGAAACAAAATGAAAATTATAAATTGTCCGGTTCAAATGAAATAAAAATTAAAATCCTATAGACCTCCATATCAAGAAAAAAAAACTAAACAATCAATATCAAAAAAATCATATTCCACAACACGTGAAATAAGCAATAAAAATCCATTTCATTTAAAGTAGAATAATATCTAAATAAATAATCAAAAATAAAACAATTGAACAAAATGAAAGATGGCAGAAGAAAATTCAATTTGAAGCAAAATGTTCATTTTCATGCCAACACATGAAACAAAGTAAAAATTATAAATTGTCCAGTCCAAACGAAATAAAAATAAAAATTCCACAGACACTCGTGTTCAAGATAAAAAACCAAACAACAAAAAATTTTAAAAATATATTCCCCGACACGTGGAAGAGCAATAAAAAATCTCCCAGACAATCGCATATTTCCAGGAACAAATTGTCCAAAAAAATTCTCGAATCTAAATAAACGAATGCTCATTTCCTCTAATTAAAGGATTTATCTGACTTAAAAAAAAAACAAGAATGCAGCGTACTCGTTCACTATTCCCTACACCCACGTAGTTTACCCAGCGGTGAATTTCTTGCTTATTATCCTTCCCTCCGATTTTCACCGTAAAAGTAACTAAACATGAAGGCAAAAAAAAGGAGGGACAAGAGAAAATTGAGTAAAAAATTGGCATAACCCTGTGTGCGGAGAGTGGAGGAATGACTCACGCATTGAGCCGCCGTACAATAGAATCCACGCGTGATTTACAGCTCATTATCGAGTTTAACGTTCGGCCCAACATTGTTGTCGATAAATTAACGATGGCTCGATTCTTCGTGCTTTTTAATTGCAATGATTGACACATTTATTTATTCATAAACAATGAAGAAATCACAGTTTATCGACAAATATTACCTTTTCCACTTGTCTCGAATTCTCCACTCTCCTCTAGATCATCAATAATCAATAAATCAAACCAGACGAACAGATCATCAAACTCACAACACAAAAATGTCCTCAATGTTTTCCTAAATCACTGAAATGTAGGAGATGTATTTCCCCCATGGTGGATCACTCATTCTCCCAGAGTTCATCGATAAATCACTCAATATAGAAAAAGTCCAATGAACACAAACTGAGTAATCACTAATTAATCACGAATAACAGTCCAACAGGAGCGCTGCTATCGAAATAAACAATAGAGGCAATCCTTTTTGACACATTTATTCAATTCTCATAAAATTTTCCCCTCGGGGGAGGGGGAGGGGGGCAAAATGTCAAACGACGTCGATACACCCGCGGTTGCATTCAGCAACGTCGCTCGCGTGGGAGTGTGACATAATACAACGTTTGTACGTGGCGATTAGCCGCACGAGTGGGCGTACGAAAAATCACAGGGGAAAATGAGAAATTTTTGATGATGAATTTTGGTTAAATTCCGGTTTATTCACACAGAGCACAGGATTTTTTCTTGCATCGGTGGATAATTTTGCGGTATTTTTTCGATTTTATATGTTTTGACGGGGGGAGTACGGCACTTTGACAGCGTGTTGTCGAGCGTGGAGTTGCTTTTGAATGCGAGATGATACGTAGGAACGACGGGGACAGCACGAAGGTGCGCGTCGCACTGTGGGCGGACCCGCAGGCGCCGCGAATACCGACCGATTTCGTTTCGCGGCTCGAACTTCTCCCACTTCTCTCGTCTCTTCCTCCCCCACTTCTTTCGCGGGTTTATCTCTCTATCTTCGGGGGATCCTCAGTGTTTTGATGCGCAAGGAGAAATTACCGTCAATTTATTTTCATTTAATTTTCATTTTTTTATTGAATTAGACGAAAATAAAGATTTGTTTTTTAGTTTTTTGTTTTGAATTTTTTTGTGGAGTTTGATTGAGGTAGACTTTATTAATTCAATAATAGTTTTTGTTATTTTGTTGCAGAGAATTGTTGAGAATTTTTGGGGAGAACGAAAAAGAAGGATGGAGTTTTTTATTTTGTTTAATTAATTTTTTAATTTTATTTTATGGAGATTGATTGAGGGAGACTTGATTAGTTGAGTAATGGGTTTTGTTGTTGATGTTGCGAGAACTATTGTGAGAGTTTGGGAGAACGATCGAGCATGCACGACTAGACTGCGTATGAATGCGGCGCGCAGGAGTGTACCGGGATCTATGGCGCATCGGCACAGGCGGCACTGAGCACATAGGGCGCCTAGGTCTAACCTATACACTGTGAGGTAACTGTGCTGGGTTACAACGCGCATGCGTGGTAGATTGTTCTATTGCGGTAGGACGAGGTATTGAAATGTTAGGGGGGTCCGCGCTGGGTATTCCTCAATCACATCCTGAATTCGTACTTATTCTGTATATGAATGGAAAATGTGGAGAGAAAAAGTTTTAGTTTTTAGAGATATATCTGCACGTGGAAAATAGTTGGAGAAAAATTGCTGTATGCATTTATTTATTGTTTTTAGGCTGTTATAAATTTTTTGAAATTTCAGTCAATATCATCTGAATTTTCAATGTTGTGAGTTTGTATTCAATTTCAAATGAAAACGTTCGCTAAATTTTTCAGGTATCTTGAAAATTCCAAAAAATCGGGGTTTTCATATTAAAGAATCATTGATTTTTCAATGAAAGCTTGAATTTTCAAACTCATCGTGAAAATTGAACATTACATACAATTCAATTTTCAATAGATTGAAAATTCAGAGAAGTTATTGCTGGAATTTTCAAAATTTCCAAGGTTTTTCAGTACCGTATGGACCTGAATATCAAGAATTACTTGAACATTCAAGAAATTAACTGATTCGTCAATGAAGAATTGAATTTTCAATAGATTGAAAATTCAGAGAAATTATTGCTTGAATTTTCAAAATTTCCAAGGTTTTTCAGTACCGTATGGACCTGAATATCAAGAATTACTCAAACATTCAAGAAATTAACTGATTCGTCAATGAAGAATTCTACAGAAATTTCGTGTAACTTTGTCGTTGTTAAAAATGTGACGCTTTTTCACTGGAAATTTCGAGAGTAATTTTCTAACTGTGCAGATAATTCGTCTATTAGTCATGTTTGAGACTTTTAAATTCGAACTAAACAATTTTTTTTTGCAATTTCAATTAACGATTTTGTTGGAGCAAATAAGACTTGTTTTGAGAACTTATTCTTTTGCAGCAACACCACAATTTTCCTAGAGAATTTCTCTCTGAGTAGTCGAAAACGCAGTGGCTACAGTAAAACTGACTATTTTCAATAAAAGTTACGAAAATTACGAAATTTAAGGCCCGGGTGGATTATCTTTCGAACGTTCTCTGGATTGTTTTTCCATCTTCATAATGTAAAATATATCACAATTTCCATTGGATTTTACATCACCCACGAGTCCTGAAAAATTACGACTGTACAATCAAAAACAGTAGAAAAAACCAACTGAACATTTTCAAAGGACGTTTTGAGTAAAGAAAAAGAAGTAAGTCCGATATAGCGGAAATAATGAATGGATAATTTATCACGGTAACTAAGGAACTGATAGCCATTGACTACTGTGACGAATGACGACCTAACCGCCATTAGATACATCAAATTATTAATTTGCAATTTCCTCCCTATTGGGTTTATTTCCCACTATTATTCAAAAACGCTCTTTGAAAATGTTCAGCTTTTTTGCAATCTTTTTTTGATTGTACAATCATAATTGTTGGAGTCTCCACACTGAGAGAAAAACGAACACGTTGTCAAACAAGTCTTGTTTGGGGCAACAAAATCGCTAGTTGAAAATTGCCAAAAAAGAATTTGTTTGGTTCGAATTTGAAAGTCTCAACCATGAATAATTGTTCTGCTTTCGACCGCAACGAAATATTTGGCTCAAGAGGCGGATAATTCACACCAGACGGTGTCTTTTCAGGATACAAATGTCTCATATAGAGGAAAATTTATCAACAAATATTTTATCCCCAAGTTATAAGATTGCTATAATATAATTATTATTGTTTCATTGAAGGGTTCATTTCTTGTCTGTGATTATTAGACAGCCGAAACGAAAAACTACTATCCCTTGTTTCGCATAAAACAAAGATTTTTCGGGAGCACAATACGTATGGGAGTATCGAATAACAAAGGAGTAGTGTTAAAATAGTTATTTTCATCACAAGGTCCACAATTCGGCTCGGCCTGCAAAACCACATTCGTCAGAAAATACTTTTGGACCGTGTGCTGAATGCAATTTTTCGTCATAAAAAATCGCGGTTTACCGGGCCTTCTCACGAAAATGACATTTATGTCACTAGGCCCGATAAACCGCGATTCTAACCTCGCTTCGCTCGGTTAGATAGCGGTTTTCGGACCCAACGACATAAAATATCGTATGCCACACACCTTCGGCTCGGATTATAAAGCCACATTCGCCAGATAATGCTTTTATCGCCTATATAATGACATAATCTACTATTCTTGCGTGTACAGAGAATGCAATTTTTTTTGAACTACTAAATCTATTTTTGCGACAAAAATTTTTCATTCCGGCGCACTCTCTGCATGTTAGCTCTACAAAATAGTATATTTCGTAACGAGTGCAAAAAATATTTTTTCACGGGTTACGAACAATAATTTTCATCACAATGTGGCGGAAATTGGACTTTTAGGCACGCGGAGCGTGCCGAAAAGTTCACTTTTTGTCACAGCGTGATGAAAAAATTCTTTTTCGATAATTTTCAAAAAAATATTTTAACTTTGTCGTTTTTCTCCCAGTGCAGGGCTACGTGAAACTAAATAGCAATTGGATATCATTTCAGATTATCAAAATAAAAAAAACAAACAAGATCACATTCGAAAGATAATCCACACGGGCCTTAAACTTTTTAATAGATTTTGAATGGAATAGAATAGATGAAGATGATGGACAGCGGCGATAAATGACTAATTGAACATTCCCTCGTCGCAGAATTGCTTTCGTACATCCCCCGGTGCAATAAACACTCGGGAATACATAATCAGTTGTCCCAATTATCGACTTGTTCTCAATTTTTCGTTTCCTCGACCGCGATAGGAACAAATTATCAATCAATTCGTTTCCAGGTCGGGAGTGCGATTCAATACCAACATCAATTCTCCATGCTCAGCCAGCAAATGTACACATTACTGAATGAATAGAACTGAAAAATATTTGATTTATTATCGTTACAACTGAATTTTGGTATACACGCCGTCGGGTATACCCGCCGAATAGATCGCCGTTAACATTACATAATTACGAGCGTAGGAAGCGGATCGATTAGCACACGAAGAGAAAGGCCGTCTCTCTCACTTTGGATTGGCCAGAGACTCATGTGAATCACCGCGGGGGTCTACTCCTAGATCCGCGGGATGGTTAAGGCTCATGTGATGTTTGAAGAATAATTAAAATTCTGGGGGAGACAGACACTATTGCAAATTCATTGACAATCACCAGACATTTAGACGAAAATGTTGAAAAAATTTTCATTACCCAGAGATGAAAATAGGGGAATTAATTCATAAAATTTTTTGGCTTCCGCATGAAAACTTTGTATTCGTTAAATACGAAATTTCAAATTTTTTGTGGCAGGATAAGTAATTCAGTAGCGGAGCGGTAAAACGGTTTAAATCGATTTTGACTATTGCCCAGTTTTCAACGAATATCTCGAAATTTAAAGAAGATAGCAAAATTTTCGTCATGACCTTTCTTGTACCCCTCAGTTGGCTCTGCAAAAAAGGTAATTACGAAAATTTCTTTATCTCCCTTAGATTCGGAGATATTCCTCGAAAACTCATCTATAGACTACATTGACTTGAAGCGTTTTACCGCTTTGCTACTGAATTTTGCCCTCAAGAGTTCAAATATGCTATTTTTAGATCATGTCCGGATATATGTATGTGTATACGTGACCGATCGTTTTGCGAGGATAATTGACAAAATCCTTTCTAAAAAAAAGCACGGGCCACGAACGAGTGGAGAAAGTGAGGCGGTTTTCATGAGTACAATCGTCTACCCAGAAATTTTCATGAAGCCCACCTAACAAACAAAGACGAATTGAATACTATTCTATGGGCTTCATGACTAAATAACTTTGCAAAAATGACTTCACAAAAACAACTTCGAAAAAACATTTTCGACAAAAATAACTTCGTTATTTTTCGTTAAAAATGACTTATTTTTCCGGAGTTTTTTTTTCAAGGCATTTCTTCGAATTTATTTTTGTAAAGTCCTTTTTGCAAAGTTATTTAGTCGTGGCACCACTGTATGAAATATGAATAAACGAATCATACTTGTCCAAATTATTTAGGTCACAGAAAAACAATAATTCAACTTTCTTAATATTGCGTTTACTAAGGTTTTCTTCGAACAAAGTTGATTAGAATTATGAGATTATCTCACATTTTTTACGTTAAGGCTAGGAGAATCTGAATGCAATATAGTGAAAATGATAATCGATTTTATCACTTTGAACAAATAATATTAATATCCAAATACTAAATTTCTGATATGAATAAAAAGAAGCTGTGACTCAATATTCCAAATTATGTTTTAATTTTTAATTTGGTGCTGAAAACACGAGATGACAATATCCTAAGCTAAATCGTATTGCTTTTGCAATGAGAATGATTATAAAAAAGTAATAAATTTTTGTTGAAAATGGGTAGAGTGGAAGAGCATCAATGACATTAATTGTTTAAATCAATCCACTTATGGTTTAAAATATTCTTCCCAATGCCATCTTGACCGAGTTCGATCATGAGAGTAATTGTATTATTTGTAGTTGAAAAAAATTCTTTTGAATCATTGAATTCTTTTAAAAATACATGGTTACAGAAATTCCTACGGAAGTAAATTGCTAATTTGTTAACAAAAATATCTTGACTATATTGGGACGAAAGCAATTTTCCACTTGTTTTTGTTCAATCTTGTATAGTATTTTTACTTTCTCAATTTGATATAGTAAATCATTAAAAATGACGAATCATTTGCAAATGAAAATCTCCAATTTGATGAAATTAATTTTTAAACCACTGGAAGAAAAAGGGTCGTTTTGTTTCGAATTAAATATAAAACTTCCTCGGCATCTAAAGTTGTTATCTGATCGAATTTTCTAAAAAGAATTTTCTTTCGTCGAATTTAAAAACAGTTTATTTCTATTTACATCTATTTCTATTTCGTCTATTTCTATTTTTTTGTGTAAACGTTGAAAATTTGAGAAAAATTGAAATTGTATATATTCAATAAATATGCAAATGCATTCATGCATTGTTGCAATTGCATTCATGCAATTGCTGAATGTATTGACATTCCACAAAAATGTCAATTATTGAAAAATTCTTTACTAAATTTAACTGAAAATATTACATTAAAAAAAATCAGTCATGCACATTCTTTAAATTACACAGTTTAAATTCTGCATGTTTCCTCAACACTTCTGCCTCCCAGTTTTTTAACGCTTCGTTAAAAATTTTCCACTCGGTTTATTCCCAGTTTCCCCATTTATTTCACAAACGAGAGCAATTAAATTAAAAATTGAAAAACTCATTAAAAAACGATTTTCACAATCATGTTTTTATTGATAACGCAAATGATACTGTAACGAGCCATGAAACTAGTGCACATACAAATTAAATGTCTTACACATAGGCAGTCAGATAAACCCGAATAAATTTATATCTCGATTCAGCAGCGACTGCAAAGTTAAATCCCCAATCTCTAGAATCATGACTCGATATATTCTAACCGTGCCCCCTTTTCGCTGCTCCTTCCTGAATACCTGTGAACGTATGGAACACCGTGAGGCCAGCTCGGGTGGAAGAAATTTGCGTTCATAGGTGCGTGAAATTAACTGGAAAAAAATAATACCACAAGGAGCTTCTTCTCACTTCCTTTTTTTTATTTCAAAGTGGAGTAAAAATTTTTCGTACACGCTAGCAAAATGCGAACGCGTCGGTGCGTTTAGGAGAGAGGTTGCTAAATGGAAAAAATATTGCGTGCAAGCGCCGCGGAATGCACAAGTTCAAAGAGCTTGAAATTAAGCTGATTTGTATCGGTGATTTAATTAATGCCTGGCGCCTACTTAATTGACTTTTTATCAAAACACAGGGAACAGATTATGATAGTGAATGGAGTGGTAATTCGGCGCAGTCCAATTTGTTGATAATTGTCCACGGGTTCCTTGATTGTTTGTTATTACTTTGAAGGTCAACACTACTGCAGATGTGAAGAAATTTAATAGAAAACCTAGCGAATTCGCTAGACAATTTTATTAGATTTCGATTACACTTTCTATTAGCTTTTGACCGATTCTACTGAAATTTTCGATAGAAAATATTGTATAGAAAAAGTCAAAAGAATTCGATTTTTATAGACAACTTATTTTATTGAAATATTTTCTATGTAATTTCCTGGGCTCAAATTTTCTAAGTTTTTTGCATTCTATTTTTTTTCTTTTCATCAAGAAAATCCATCCAAACAACTTGGAAAAGCGAAAATTGGTGAAGTGGGAGGGAAATGTGCACTTTGCGCCCGCCGTGGCGGAAAGTAATTTTTGAACTTCTCTCAACTGCTTTTATGACTTAATTTATTAACTTTTAATTGATTACTTGACTGAGAAAACCGAATATTAGAAGTCATCAGGAAAGATATTTTGTAGGAAAACATGAGTAGATTGTGATTTTTGTGGGTGCTTTCCAAACTGAATTGATTTCCAATTTTGAGAATCGTAATTCACGGTCTTGAAATTGTAATTCATGTTATTTTGACCATAATTTAAAAATTTAATTTCTCAAAAGCGTAAAAAGCGTTGCATTGCGTGATATAATGCTATAACTGTTATAGGCGAGGGGCTACACCCAATATTATTGTAATAAGCGGCAGTGTAAATAATTCAATTCAAAGTTGAGCACTGCCCGGTGGCCTGGCGTAGTGGTTAAGGCCGTTGCCTCACAACGGATAGGTTCCAGGTTCGATTCCTGGCCGGGTAGAATGGTGAGATCTAACCATTTTTAAAGTCTTGATCAATCGCCATATAGTCTCATCAGACTCGAAGCGATATAAAATAAGCATAAAAAAAAAAAAAAAAAGTTGAGCACTTTAAACAATAAAAAAAATTACCATTTCAAAAACGTATTTTACCTTCACATTTTTCTGTGTGTTCACTTGTGCTCCAACATTTGGATGTTCATTTGTAATCTTGAATGAATTCCTAAAAAAAATTATGAGTACTGGATTTGAGTACTATTGCTACTTACATTGAGTTCTTTTGGTACTTTTGAAAAGAACCAGCCAGGTACTCAGTTCAAGTACTTTTTTCACTTGTCCCGAATAACAAAAGTACTTGTGACAAGTACCGCGATACTTCTCACCAGTACCCAGGTGCTGGACGCATGATACTTGCATCCAGTTCTTTTGACTTCGAGAAAATACAAAATTTGCCTTTCCCCCAGAAACCCTTTGGTACTGGGTAGAAGTACTTTTTCCATCGATCAGAAGTAATTTTTTTTTGAGTGTAGGAAAAATGAATAATCATAAGGGGTTCATCCGAGGTCACGTGCACGATAGTCATCCTGTAGAGTAACATGATTGTCATAATTAAAACCTAATCAAACTCGTTTGAAAATGACTCGACTGGGCCAATACGATTTTGAAAAAATAAATGCTTCTCTGAAGTAAACGAATATTTGGCAAAAATATATTTTTTCACAGTGAAGACGCTCACCATAGTGATGAATTAATCATTACTTCGCTCGCTCCCATTAAAGAAGAACTTGTTTTTTCATTTTTACGACCTGCGAGTCCTTTTTCGGGTTCCATTCACCACTCTATCCAACCGTATGCATGCGGCTATGGATTCACATTGTACCGCATTCGCACTCCTATAGAACATAGCAGTAGAATAGGAAACCACAGGAAACCCATGTCGGTACAGGCGGTTACTCTCTTAGCAACTTTTGTTCCACTTGGGATGTTGGGATCGAACTCGCAACCTTCCGTACACTAGACTTGCGTCCAGCCCACGCGGCCACCGACGTCGGTCAACGGAGAACTGCTTGAACTTTTATATAGTTAGACAGATACTATAAATAAATACTCCACTATACATATAATTCAGTAGCGAAGTGGGAAAGCGGCTTGAGTCGATTTTGACTATTGGCCAGGTTTTAGTGAATATCTCGGAATCTAAGGGAAATAGCTAAATTTTGGTTAAACTCTTTTTTGTGGCACTTAATTTTCTCTAGAAAAAAGGTTATTACGAACATTTCATTATCTCCTTTAGATTCGGAGATATTCTTCAAAAACTCAACTAAGAGATAAGTCGACTTAAACCGTTTTACCACTTCATATTCTGAGCCTGGTGACCCTCGTTTTGACCCTCATAATACCCCTCGTGACCCTTATTTTGACCTTGGTCATCCTTAATTTCTGACCCTGTTACACCAAAAAAAAATTACTTTTCACCAGTACAAACCGGTACTTGGGGAAAGTTCACTTTTGAAAAGTTCTATAAATACTCGTCCCAAGTACATTTTGTGTCCTTGGGTGAAGTACCATATCTGCCGATCGAGTAGAAATGTTACTGGGAGGAAGTAGTATCACTACTTACTGCCAGTACTTTTAGTACTTTTCACAAGTACCAAAGGTACCAGTGAAAAGTAATTTTTCAACTTCTCTCAAGAACTTTTAGGACTTAATTTCACTACTTCCAGTTGATTACTTTATTGAAAAAAGTGAATATTATTATCCGAGAGAATGGGCTTTCTTACGCATTTTTCTAAATAGAAATGTTCAGCAGAAGATATTCTGTAGGAAAAAATCAGATTGCGATTTTTATGGATGCTTTCGAGAATTATTGGTATGCTTTCCAACCTACAAAATTTCAATATTGTTGGGATTTTTATGTTTTATGTTATCAACATTGAAACGGCTTCAAAAAATTATTTTCAATTTCTTTTCAATTGTATTACTCACAAAACGGGAATTATTTGGATTTTTGAATTTTTGACGAAATTCGGTTTTTAGAAGAGGTAGAAAAACATTTTTCCGTCCCGGCGGGCGCAAAGTTACATTTCCCTCCCGCTTCGCGGGAGGGAACTCTGACTTTGCGCCTACGCCGAGACGGAAAATCGCGTTCTAACCACGGGAAGTAAAATAAAGGACCCTCAGCCGCGTGCTTACCAAGATCGCCTTCGGCTCGGCTGGTAATTGCACTGGCGGCTGAGGATCCTTTATTTTCCCTCCCTAGGTTAGAACTATACTATTGTGCCCCTAGGGAGTAAAAGTATTTTCTGACGAATGTGATTATAATCCGAGCCGAAGGCGTAAAATACTTTTTCGTCACTAGGCCCGAGAAAACCGTGATTCTAACCTCGCTTTGCTCGGTTAGATCGCGGTTTTCAGGCCCAGCGACGAAAAATATTGTATGTCACACGGCGATAAAAGTATTATCTGACGAATGTGATTATAATCCTCGCCTTCGGCTCGGATTATAAAGTCACATTCGCCAGATAATACTTTTATCACCTGATGACATAATGTACTATTACTGCCGTGTGGCACACGATATTTTATGCCTCGAGGACTGAAAACCGCGATTTAACCGAGCGAAGCGAGGTTAGAATCGCGGTTTTCCGTCCCTAGAGGCATAATATACTATTGAGTTCTTATACTCAACTTATATTGAGTTTATTTGGTACTTTTGAAAAGATCCAGCCAGTTACTCAGTACAAGTAATTTTTTTACTCGCCCCAAGTAACAAAATACTTGGGACAATTACTGAGGTAGTTCTCACCAGTACACAGGTACTTGAAGCATGATACTCGCATCAAGTTGTTTTGTAACTTCGAGGAAGTACAAAAATGTACCTTTTCCCCACAAACCCATTGGTACGGGGTACAAGTACTTTTGCTGCTGATCAGAAGTAATTTTTTTGGGTGAACCCTTAATCTTTGCCTTCTATGGTTGAACTGAGGAGATTGTGATCCTCAAATTTACCCCCACTTTTCCCAATCCCCACTACAATCCGTGTCTCCCACCTCTGACACTCAGAGCTACAATCTCCTCAGTCCGACAGTAGTTAGGATTGTCAAGCAACTTGCCTATATCGAATTTTAGGTCGATATATTTGATAGTTCTTGAGATGGAACAATTCACCCAAAATTCTTGAGAAAAAAAATCATTCTTTGTTATGAAGTATGAGTGGGACTGGCCTTAATATTTTCAAAAAATGGTACTCCTTATGCCTTCATTTTTTGAAAACACATGGGAATCCATTCGGACGTCTACTATCAATGAAATTGGCAGAAATTAAAATCGAAGAAGAAAAAATACGTGGAGAGTAGCAGTCATATGTAATCTATCAAATGGCTTCGGTCGCGCTGCTTGTTTTTAGGTGTATAGTGCAGCATCTGCATCTGAGCTCGAGTGAATGCCCCTCCTTTCAAATAAGTAGACTAATTATCCTAATCTTCAGATTTCTCAATCACTTCTTTCATCAATTTGTTCACCGGATTGATAAAACGTTGAAATTCTCATTCCCTCGCTGAAAATTCCCCGGATGTATCGTATCACTGGCCCGAATGGAACAGATTCACTCGCATCGACCCAGCGACCGGAGGTACTTGATGAGAGAGACAGTGGCTGCTGGAGAATACACGGGAGCAAAAGCAGCAGCAGCCGGCAGCACGAGGGAAAAGAGCGCGGCGAAAGAGAGGCGAACGTACATTTGCCGTCCCCTCGATGGCAGTGCGACCAATCCGCGCTGCGAGTGAGCTGCGTGAAGGCGGAACGCGGTGCTCTTCGCGTATCCGTGTATTTATTATTCAGTTTGCAAATACGCGGCAAAAATGATCTCCTCCCGTGGCGGATGCCCCTGGGAGGTGGAGCTACAGCGTTTAACAGCAGCGCATGTTTCAATGCCCAGTGAATCGTGTTAATGAAATTTCAATTATTCCCGATCCACTGCGCGATCATAAATTATTCAGAACTATTCGTTAAAATTATTCTGAAGTCATCGTCAGGTGGAATTTCACTTGAAAGTGGATGACTCGATGACTCAATTTAAGGGAATGATCAATTTTTTGTTGATGCTCGCAAGTTATGTCGTGAAAACGACAGGAATTTCACATGAAATTTTAAAAAATTATTACCCGCCCATGTATTTCTCAAGATGGCGGTGAGAGAGTTTTGTTCGATAATGATATTTTTAATGTTCTGGAGAATTGTGAGGCAGAACCGATTTTTTTTTTCAATTATGAGGAAATTTTCTCATCTGCGTTACAAATTTTCCACTGAAACTTCAAGGAATTTTCTCATTGAAAATTCATAATTTCATGGAGACATCCGTGGGAACTGGAAATTTCAGTTTCAATATTTCGGGGGAGTTGATGAAAAATTCGGACAATTCAGAGAAATCTCTCCTTGAATTCCAGATTCCTCTGAATTTTCACGGAATTCCCTCAAAAACTCTTGGAATTACAAGAATTTTAAGAGAATTGTCTCAAAATTCAAGGCAATTTGGCAGTGATATTCATTTTCACTTGAAAATTCACATAAACTGTGGTTTTTCCGCCTTCCTGTGTCTAAAAAACTAGGACTTTACTCGAATTTTCATTTACTTTTCAGAGAAACTTGAAATTCCATTCACATTTTCTCCTTAAATCCAATTCAAGGTCTTTTTCCCCGAAATTTAGCTAAATTTTTTGAACACTGTACTGTAACCCTCAGCTCCCCCGTTGCTAAGATTGAACACTTAAGAACAATGAACAAAATAAAAGAAAATAAGAATAAAAGAAAAAAAAGAAAAATGAATTTGCAGTAGAAAAAATTCAGTAGATCAATTAATCAATTGATCAATTAACTGTCTTTGAATATCACAAAATATTTGATTTTAAATTTTTTAATTGATCTAAAATATTCTCGATTCGACAATGCTTATTTTTCCAGTAGAAAATTTCGTTGCATTCTACAAGCAATAATATATTCAAGGCGGCTTCTATGTACCCCTGTCATGATTTCCACGATTATTTCCACAATATTCCAATGAATTTTACTCGGTCTGCCTTTGGAGAGGTATATGGATTTATTGCTGGCGTGTAGATCGACGACAGATCTTAGATTTACGGTCGCTCTAGAAGCGCGTAAGAGAGCCCGCTAACATTCAGCCCTTCCATACACACTTATCTCTGGGCATTAATATCCATAAACTTTTGGATATATTTTGCCTCTAATTTCCGTACTGCGGTCATTTCCGCAGAAAGCGTTCAATAAATGCATGAGTATTTTTATCGTCATTTTTCCTCTCAATCCTTTCCAAAAAAAGCATGCGTGATATTTCGAATCGTAAATGAGAAGTCGAACATGACGAATATCTCGAACGAATGGAGAAAGTAAGACGATGAATACAATTGTCTTGCGTCGAATTTTCATGAAGCCCGCAAACAAACAAAAGAGAATTCAATACTTTTCTACACTGATAGAACGGATTAGTTATTGTTAACGAATGGATTTTGGTTGGAGGTTAGGGTCTATTCGGTCTCACCAAATGTTCATTCGTTAATAGTTAACGAATGTATATTTGAGGAGCCTTGTTTGACTTGACTTTCGCCATTCAAGTGAACCATTCGTTAACTATAGTTAATATATTAACGAATATTCATTTGGTCATATTCAACGCTACCATTCGTTAATAGTTTAGGTCAGAGGAAATTAGAATAATTCTACTTTCTTAATATTGCGGTAACTAAGATTTTCTTCGAACAAAGATGATTGGGATTAATAGAATTATGAGATTATCTGACATTTTTGACGTTAAGGATAGGAGAACTGAATGGAATATAATGAAAATGATGATTGATTTTTTCACTTTGAACAAATAATATTAATATCCAAATACAAAATTTCTGATATGACTTTAAAAAACTGGGACTCAATATTGTAATGTTTCAATTATTTAGATGAAAAAAGGCATAAGGAAGGGACTTTAACTAAACTGTCAGAAAATTACTCTTGAGATTTCAAGGAAAAAATCTTGAAATTTTGAACAACAAAGAATTTACATGGAATTTCCATTGATCTTGTTATTGATAAATCAGTCAATGTTCTTGAATATTCAATGACATTTGATTTCTCAGGTTCATACAATAATGAAAATTACTGAAAATCACGAAAATTTAGGCAACTTTTCTTCTAAATTTTCAATCTGTTCCTTCATTTTTGCGATAGGTTTGAAAATCCAAATTGTCACATGCACAAAAAAATTTAATAGAAAAACCTATCGAATTCGTTAGAAAATTCTATTCAATTTCTTCTAAACTTTCCATTAGTTTTTGGCTGATTCTATTGACATGTTCAATACAAAAAATTCAATAGAAAAAGTTAACAGAATTCGATTTTTCTATACAACTTATTCTTTTCATATATTTTCTACAGAATTTGCTCGACTCAAATTTTCTAAGTTTTTTTCATTTTATTTTTCTTTTCTTCTCATCAAGAAAATTAAACAAAAAAACTTGAAAAATTTGAGCCGAGGAAATCCTATAGAAAATATCTCAATAGAATAAGTTGTATAGAAAAATTGAATTCTGTTGACTTTTTCTAGTAAATATTTTCTAGTGAACATTTCAATAGAATCGGCTAAAAACTAATAGAACAGTTCAATAGAAATTCAATAGAATTTTCTAACGAATTCGATAGGTTTTTCTGTTAAATTTTTTCGTCCGTGCATTGAAAATTCAATGATCATTCATAATGAAGAACTTAATTTTACTGAATTTCCAAGATGAATCAGGAATCCCGTGAGCAATTTAGCCTGAAATTGAATTCAAATTCAGAATATTGAAAATTCAAATGCATCTGTTACTTATATTTCAAAACAATTCTAACCGTGTAGTAAAAGAAAAAGATTGAGATGAAAGTCCACTTCTGAGTCATTCTCCACCGGAAAATTTATTGAAATTGATCGATAGGCTGATTTTTTTGAACGCTTCATTTCAACATAAACAGCTGATTACGGGAGAAATCATTTATCCTCTCACTGGGACACACGCGTACAAATTTCATTAGTCGACTGATACTGATCGACCTGATGGACTAGACGAGGGGATAGTGACTATTGAGAAATGGTAGAGTGTCGGGAGAGCTGTAATGAAATCAGATTCACCCGCCCCGTGACTCGTCAAAATACCTCGAGTTCCGCATTTGGAATGAGGGAGAGAGTGAATCCAGTGTAATTGAATTGGAGATACAGACGTTGTTTTCAATAGCATTTTGGAGTTTTTCTTCAAGTGAGAGTCTAAACAATTTTTTATTGTTAGTCATGGGAATTTTTTTTATGTATGTCATGTGAGAGGATTTCTATGATTTTTGTTTGAGTATGAAAACTGACTGTTGATTATTATTTTTTTAGAGAGTGTCCTAACAATTTTTGATTGAGTCATGGAAATGTTGTGATGTATGCCTTGATTTCTTCTACTTTTACTATTTTTTTTTTGATTGGATATTGTGTTTTTATCACGCCATGTTCTTTTAAATTCATTCTTTCATTGAATTAACTATTTTTCATTGCAAATGGAATTTCATATTTTAATGAATATTGCAGAATTTTTAATAATTATATTTAATTTTGAAACACAATAGGTTTTGACGAAACTGATGATTTTCATACGATTAAATCATTCAGAATACACTGAGAAAAAAATTTATTCCTTCCAAGAAAATGTTATTGGTGATATCTTTTTCATACTCTTAGTAGAAGAAAATATCTCTTTTGGAACGTATTTCTCCAGGCCAGTCATTTCCAGGTGCTCCGAAATCAGTTCCAAGCGTGAGAATTATGGTGATCTATAAGAATATTCTTCTGCATATGACCTCGAAGAAACTCCAATAATAATTATTAACATTTGGAATTATTCCAATTTTCTTTACCTGAGAAAATCGCCAATTTGTAAAATCCGGAAGATATCGGAGAACATTTTGTCAAGGTCATATGTAGCATAATAATCAGATTGTTCAATATCACTGTAATTTTTGAGGATAGACTTGGACTCTCTGAAAATGACTGTCCTGAAAAAATTCGTTCTGAAAAAATATTATCTTCTGACGAGAATATCAATCCTTGGCAGGAATAATTTTTTCTCTCAGTGTATGACACATTTTTTCAATCATAAATGTAGTCAAAAGTATCAGCAATAGAAGAAATAGATTAGATCGGAATATTTTCAGTAGATTTTATGGTTTTTTACTATTGATTTCATTATTTATTTGCTAATATATACTATCAAATTTATTGCAGTTCTGTGCCCTTTTACAACTTGTGAATGGAAATAAAATTCGAGATATCTGGAGTTCCGTATGTAGTACGCGAGACAGTAAATCCAACGTAATTGTATTGGAGATACAGACGTTGCTCCCAATACCATTTTGAATTTTTTTAAAGTGAGTCTAAACATTCTTGTATTAAAGTCATGGGAATTTTTTATGTATGTCATGTGAGAGAATTTCTATGATTTTTGGTTTAGTATGAAAACTGATTGTTGATTATTATTTTTTTAGAGAGCGTTTTTACAATTTTTAATTGACTCATGAAAATGTTGTGATGTATGCCTTGATTTCTACTACTTCTACTCTTTTTTGAATGAATATTGTGTTTTTATCGCGCCATGTACTTTCAAAGTCAATTTTTCATTGAATTAATTGCATTTCATTGCAAATTGAATTTTATATTTTAATAATTATTGCAACGTTTTTAGTAATTAAATTTAATTTTGAAATAAAACTCTTAGGTTTTGAAAAAACTGATGATTTTCACACGATTAAATCAGTTAGACTGAAACATTCTGTTGTGTCACATTCTTTGCTATATTTTTTCAACCATAAATGGAGTTCAAGCATCAGCAATAGAAGGAAGGGATTGGCTCAGAATGGTATTTTCAGTAAATTTTATTTTTTTAAATCGTGATTTTTTTTTGATGGTTTTTTAAATTTTTTATTTGAGTTTGAAAACAGATTGTTGACTATTTTTTTAGGAACAGTTTTTATTATTTTTGAGTGAGTCAGAGGAATTTTCTGATGTATGCCTTGATTTCAACTACTTCTGCTATTTTTGTTTCGGAACGGAAAATGCGTTTTGATGGCGCCATCTTTCAAATTCATTTTTTCATTGAATTAATGGCATTTTGGTGAAAATTGAATTCGATATAATAATAAATATCACAAAGTTGTTCAGTTTATCAATCAGGTCGAGATACATTCGAGGTACATTCCCATCTGATGTCTATTCTTCCCACGATTACACGAAAATATATCACCGCAGATAATCCGAAGTGTCGAAATAGGAAAGAAACTCCCCATAACAGCATTTTCAGCCGAATGAATTTTAAAAAATTGTAGTTTCACTACATTTCTGCTTATGCAATTGCAGATTTAATTATGATTTATGTCATAATTTACTGCTGAGAATTTTCTTCGAAAGCTGTAGTCTCGGGACTATTAGCATTTCTAATTAAACATAGCATTTAATTCTCAAAATACGCACACATCTTGATAATTATTGGAAAAATAACTCTACAGATACGCAAAAATTATGTTTCTGCCAATAAATTATGAAATTATGAATTATTCCCCCGGCAAAGCCGAGTAAATGGGCACCTGTTTTCACGTTTTTTCCATAATGCCATGAAAATGTTGCGCGAGACTTGCAAATGGTAAAAAACCAGCGTTTTTATCAAATTAATACAAAAAAACCTTGTTTTTAAAAACAACAATAACCATAGTAACAATAATCTCAAACTAAATTTTTCATGTCTCAATACAAGACTTTTAAAAAAACTTAATTCAAACCTCGAAAGTCTCAATTTTAAATCACAAGTCTCAAAATAAAAAAAAATTGTGTGAAATTTTTGTTACGACTTCCTGCATATAATTCAATTTATTCCATGACGGATTAATGGATTGGAAATATTCTCAATTGAAAAACCATTCAATCCTTAAAATACAAGTAATCTTCGACGATTGTTGTTAATTTTGGGAACAACACTTACAGTAGAATAGAAGAATTTTAATGATTCTTGTGCAAATGAATCGTTTAGACAGAAACTCCCAGTCGATTTATATCTGTTGCCATATTTTTCCCACAATTCTGTGTAACTGCCTCACCATGAATATTAAAAAATGTTGAAATAGAAGAGAATCTGCCAACAATCATAACCCCATTTTGAGAAATCTTTAATTTTCGAAAAATTGTTGTTTCACTCTGTTATTTCGAGATCACTCGTTCCAACTAGCGGTAAGGTCTCTGTGCCTCCCACGAATACGTCTTCCACGACCCAACAGGCACGCGGTCACTTCCGGTTGCGTATAGTAGTCTCAAGAAGTTGAGAGTTCACCTCCAGGTACCTCTCCATACACTCGCGTTTCACTCTAAAACCACGTAAAAATTCTAGTTTACGATTTTTTCCTCATGCTGACATCATCCACTTTAATCTATTCAATTCTTCTCTCTTTGCTCCGCCAATTTTTTAACGAAATATCCTAATTTCGACCATTACAATTCCCCATTTTTTTTTATCTCCACGAGTTTCTCATGAAGTGAAGAAAAAAGCAACGAAATGAAACTTTACACGAATGTCATTACAGTTTCCTACGACGTTTATACTTCCGCTGGTGTGCGCTAAACTTCTGGGTAAGTCTGTTTATAGGTGTGGCGCGAAAATGGAGCATCTTTGAAAGCCCCAACTTCCGGTATTTATCTCCTAAGATGTCCCTGAATAGTCATTAACAATTTAATTAATGCTCAGGGTAGAGCGAAAAACAGTATCGAATTTATTTGCACAGTTGATAATATTGGTCATGACTCGGAATCATTGGATGTCAGAAATACAGGACAATTGCCCGCAAAACTAAGAAAAATCATAATTGATTTGCAGTCACTAAACGATGCAATTTAATTTAGTAAGATTTTTTGAAATAAAACAAATTGTGTCATCCTGTTTATAATGAAATTGCCCTACTTTTTTTATGAAACTATTCACCAAAATAGTTTTATCAACATGAAGAAGGATATTAAGTATCATATCAAGTCCCATTGACACCCGCGTCACCGTTTCCAATTATGGCGGCAGTCAATTACAACGTGAAAATTCTGACGTTCACAATTGGAAAGTCTGTTATCGAAATTTAATAATTTTTGGATTATTGAATTCCTGCACTATTAGAAATTTAAGTTAGAAGTTAGAGATTTTGTGAAATTTTGTGAAAGATATTATGGTAAATCTCATGAGTGACGTTGAATCGGATTTAGAGAAAAAATGGTTATGAAATTTCAAGTTTCAAGTGGAATTCACGGAAATTTACGAGTTTTCAATAGGAGTGACATGGAAATTTCACAACTGAATTGAATTTTCAATGGAACATGAATATTCAGAAGCGAAATTACATGAATTTTCAATTATTGCCAGAATTTTCCAGATTTTCCTGAATTTTCACTGAAAAATTCAACGGAAAAATCAAGTATTTCATTGATTTCCAGATCCTTTGAACAGAAAATCGACGGACTATTTTTTTTATCGTTATTTTACATCGCTTCGACCCGGTTAGGGTATACTGGGATGATGATCAAGACTTTAAATGGTTAGATCGCACCATTCTACCCGGCCGAGATTTGAACTCGGAACGGACTATTTGATTTTTCAATGATAAGATTTCCTGAAATTTCAGCAGAACTTGAACACGATAAAAATTTCCGGAATTCGCCACGGAAAATTCAGACGAAAATTTTTAACAATGTGATTTTCTATTCTATATCCTCCTGAAATTTGTAAACAAGGTGCTGACGTCACTCTGCATTCAGTACCAAATTATCCCAACTTCTCAATTAATTGAAAATTCAAGAGTATTTCTATCTGAATTTTCCTGATTTCTATGAAGAGGGTAACCAGACCGATAGTTTCGTTAAAAACAATTTGAGGTCCGTCAAGGGATATAAAATTGATGAATTACCTAAATACACCAACGATGGGTTCTATTACTGAAAAACTACATGAATTATGAGAAAATAACGATTTGAAGTGGAAACAATGAGGGAATAAATGATAAAATGACTAAAATTTCCAGTGAAAAATCTGAAGTTCGATTTGATTGAATTTTTGATACGATTTTTTTTTGTATGCGGCACATAACATTATAGTAACTTCACAAGCGTAATTTTTGCAAATTCAAAATGCAGTTAAACTAACCAAAGTTCAAAAGTAACCACGACAAATCTATCGTGAGGAGAACTATAAAATAGTTGCAATGACTACATTTCATTGTAGTAATTACTTCTCCGGCAATAGTTACCGTAACCCATGAAAAATTGTTGAGAACTTTTTGACTATAATTCGATGGTAGTGAATTAGTAGTAGTCAGAAGAATTATATTTTTCTCTCAGTGTAGAAAGTGAGATACAGCCCAAACACCAAATAGACAGACGGTCATATTTAATGGTTATTCAAACAAATTCATCCTTCTGCTTTTTTTCTGTTTAAACAAACACCAATCCCCATATTAATTTCGTTGCATTGTCTTACAAAATATCCATTAATTTCAAATAACGTCAGCATGATTTCAAGACTTCAGCGTGATTTCAATGATTTCAATGATATCACATGATTTCGGGAGTGAGATGTCCCTCGGAAACTACAATATGATAAACACTTCAGAGAAGTGCACTGAAAATTTTAGCTGAAAATTGCCAACAGTGGAATAAAAACCATTAAAATCGCCAATTCCGTATTTCTCACTTCGAATATAGTAATCTCCCCTCCCAAAAAGAAACTCCTCACCAAGATTCAACCGAGCATTTCCCAAAAAATATTTTGAAACCGGATAAGATGAGGTCAACGCAAGAGTTCGTTCAAGCGCGTCAGAAGAAAAACCTAAACAGAGCACATTGTGAAAGCGTTGCTCTGATACTTGAACCTCTCCATCCGATTAAGCCCCCCGACACCTCCAGTTTTCTACATTGCATAGAAAAATAACACCGTGTACTCACCTAGGAAATGCGAAATTTTTCTTGCCAAGAGATGGGTCTCCCCGTGCGCGCAAAAGGAGTAGGCTCCGAGGTAGGGAGGAGGCCTCCTAGCCGAGCGAACATAGTTAATTTAGATTGTATCGCGTGAGAAGCAGGAAATGACGAAATATCCTGGAGTGCGGACTTACACCGGTGTTTTAGCGTATATGCGAGGAGAGGGTCTCTATCCTCGACTTCTCTCGCGACCTCAACTTGTGCCACTCCGTGAAAAACAGCACGCAAAGGGGGCAGAGAGAAAGACTGGCAGTCACTTGAGAAGAGTCACCTCATGCGACTCCTCCAGGTTTTAGTATGATTTTTTCATGATTATTGTTCGAGAACGGATCGCGGTCAATAAGAACACGAAGTAACACGAAGTAAATCATTGGGTGAATTTCAACAACTAGTCCCTTTTAAAACAAGTGGGATTGCTCTTGTATCGCATTAGTATAGTTATTTTTTCTAATAAATTAGCAATATGCTTCCGAATGGTTATTTTGCACATCAGTTCCTTCTATCATGTATAATTCATTGTTTATTTCATTTTATTAAATTGAATAAGATTTCGTTTTACTTAATTTTGTCAGATTTTCAAATTAGTTGAATGTTATCAGCAGCATTATTCTTGTTATTCATTTTCTTCTACACAACCGATTGTCTTTTTTACAGTTCTATTTCTCTCCTCAGCCCTTCGATAAGATGTTAATAGAAAAATTTTATTTACACATACTTGAATGAATTCCAAACATCGCATTTGAAGAAACCATCAGAAAGCTCACTTTCAGGGAAATTCATGAAAATTTTTAACAATCATCATAAAAAACAAATCAACCAATATAGCTATCGTAATCATCTTTCAACTTCGACTTAATGACATTAAAACAAACATTTTAAGCTATGATTGAATGCATTTGAAGCATGATATTCAAAGATATCTCCGGAATTCTGATTTTCCAACAATACAAAAGTTTTGAAAATTTTATAATAAATCAAAATAACGATTATTGCTATCGAAAGCGAATTTTCAGTGTACGTGCTCCGAAATTAATCGTATAAGTTCCTCACGCTTTCCCACACGGAGAAAATGTGTCAAATTTTTTTGGAAAATTTTCTGAGAGAGAGAGAAAGTTTCAATTTTCCAGAAGAAAGTTGCTCATTTTAAAAGACTCATTGTTCCAACATGTAATGCCCTCAGGAGAAGAAACTGTACGCAATTGCAGAAAAAAGTCTCTAGGATTGAATACCAAAAACCGACTCATTATAGATCTTTCAATTAAAAACATTCGAATTTTCAAAATCAGATATTTTTGTTGTAAAGCTGGGAATATTCGGAAGGCAAAAAGTTCAGGGTTAATTGAACATTAATTCACCACCAATCGATGAGTCAAGATGAGTTAAAAATTGAATTGAAATAGAATTATCAATTTCAGAAATATTTTGAAAGCCCGTTGGAAGATGATTAGATTAATTTTTAAACGGAAAAAAATGCTTAAGTCGGGAATTCAGATTTTCTTTCAATTACACCGTCAAAAATTTCACACTGAAATTTCTTGTAAGTCTTGAAAATTTCTAACAAGTAACTCTTTCACTTCACTTTTCACTTGGATTTGAAAGGTCTTCGAAAAAATCGGTCGAAGGCCAGAGACGGTTTTGAAAATTTTCCAGAGGTTAAACCTGAACGAAATATTCAACTTGGGTAACTCCTTGGAAAACCTGGAAACCTTCTAAACGGGTGACATAACTAGAATAAATCAGTCAGGGTTAACAAGGTCAAAATATTCGACTCGAATATGAAAAAAAAAATAATAGACACTTTTCAAACACTTTTGGGACGATTTTGTAGACACTTTTGAGACATTAAAATGTGTCTGAATCAATGGAGGTATTTCAATTTCAGACACCAAGATGTCTGAAAATAAGATTCAGACATCATTTTCAGACACAAGCGATGTTTGAAATTTTCAGACATCAATTAGATTTTCAGACACTTTTAAAGATTCAGACGTTTTTTGCCATCTGCCATCTTAAATTCAGATGGCTGTCAGACACCTAGTTTTTGCAGTGGATGAGTCAACTTTTCAGACACGAGAAATATCTTAAAAATTAATGTTTGAATGGACTTTGCCATCTGAATCAAGTGAGATATCTCAATAGTGAAATGTTTGAATCGCTCATAAATAACTGAGTTTCAGGCACAGAAAATATCTGAAAATAAATGCCTGAAATTTTTCAGACATAAAAAATGGCTACCATCATTTTCAGACAGAAACGGTGGTTGAAATTTCCAGACATTAGTCAGATTTTCAGACACTTGTGTAGATTCGGACGTTTTTTGCCATCTGCCATTTTAAATTCAGATGGTTGTCAGACGCCTAGTTTTTGCAGTGGATGAGTCAAATTTTCAGACATGAGAAATATCTTAAAAATTAATGTTTGAATGGACTTTGCCATCTGAACCAGATGAGATATCTCAATAGTGAAATGTTTGAATGGCTCATAAATAACTGAATTTCAGGCACAGAAAATATCGGAAAATAAATGCCTGAAATTTTTCAGACAAAAAATGTCTACCATCATTTTCAGACAGAAACGGTGGTTGAAATTTCCAGACATTAGTCAGATTTTCAGACACTTGTGTAGATTCAAACATTTTTTACCATCTGACATCTTAAATTCAGATAGCCGTCAGACACCTGGTTTTTGCAGTGTAAAACCTGCCGCGGAAAATAATTTTTTCTCGTTACGTTGGCCTCGCGGAGGGGTCGAAGGAGAGGAGTCAACCGGAAGTGATGCCAGGATAGTTCGCCACGCCTCATCGAAGACGATAGAAGAACACTCTTCTTCCTACTCGGTGTTGTGTTTGCTCGCGGGCTCGTCAGTTAGGGGCGTGACGATGTAAAATACATGGAGCCAGGAAAAGGGAGGTCATTTATTTATGTGACAACTTACGCAACATAATTTTAGGGGTATTTGCTGTGGCAACGTCACACCTTCATGAATTACTATTTTACTAGGTGTAAATTGCACTTTTAATTACTCGATTTCGGCTGAAGTAACAAAATACATGGCAGTTTGAGCGACAGTAGGGGTCACACGGGTACAGCGTGTGACTGAAGTTTTTTGAGAAGTACGTCTTCACTTGTATCAAGAGCAGGGATGGCCATCAATATTGCATTCTCCAATCTTAAGGGGGGTGGAACTTACATTGATTAAGGTTTACTTATCCTCATCGAAAAATTGAAAATACTAAGTTAATTGATAATCTAAATTTGCATTCAACGATGACTCAAATAATTGATAATATGGCATTTTCAGTTGTCTGTTGAGCTAAATAAATCAATCTTCCAAACTCAATTATTGATTGATAAATAATTCGGGAGTTGAATATTTAATTGATAATTAATTTCATAACTTAAAATTGTGTAGTACGATTAACGAATTGGCTAGTTCAAAATTTGGCGGTAATTATAATTTACGATTATGGCAATCTCCGATTAAAAAACTCATGGCTCGAAAATTGACAAGAAAATAACACCTTTCATTACTAAGAAAAAATGAACATTCGTTAAATAACTTTACACTTATCTCAATGATAAAGATAAATTTTTTATGGCAAGAAAGAGATTCTTAAAACCAAGTCTAGTTACATCAATTCAGTCAATAGTATTTGAAATTTTAGTAGTAGTTTCTAAACTGAAATAACCATTTTAGTCCGCTAAAAAAATTAGATTAATCTGATATCATATTTGCATTACTCGGCAAGAATTAGCAAGTAGAAGGATAAAACCCCCTCGGAAATCCGTTCTTAATTCCGAAAAACGGTTCTTAATTAGATGGACTGAGCCCCTTAATTACTTCAATTCTCATACTAGTTAATTCCCCAAAAGGAGATAATGATAATGAAGAAAGAGTAAGAGAATTCACTCAATTTCAATTCATTCTCATGATTAATCCTAATAAATATGAATGTCACATCTAAATTTAGGGGGCATTCAATTATTACGTTACACTAAAATCGAAATCGATTCACTAGTTTTGCAGATAATTGTGAAACCCGACTTGAAAACGAATTGCTTTTTCCCAAAAACTATGAGATCGATCCGGCTGAAATTGTGCACGGAGTTAGTCCTCATTAAGAGCGATAATCTGACAAAATTTTAGTTTTTTTGGATATACTTTAGCCACTTAATTACTCAATTTTCTAAGAATTAACCACCGGGAAGGTTCAGCCCATTCTACATTATTTTCAATCAAAATTAGAGACTGTCAAAATAGGAAACTTGCATGTTTTTTTTTATTATTCATTTTTTCTCAAATATATGCCCCCAAGAACTCATATTTGATAAGAAAACACGCGGAAAATAGTTTAATAATTATTTATTTGCTTTTAAAAATTGCATTTTTTAAACGTTCTAAAAAGGCCTGTGACGTCAACTCACCGGAGGCCGAAATTTTCGTGTGGCGCTGTCAAGCGGTTCAGTACAGCTGCTGAAATCTAGGAAAATACTCTGTACATCCTCCCCCTCGCTTTCGGCTCGGGTTATAACGTCACATTCATCAGAAAATACTTTTACGGCCGTGTAACACACGATATTTTATGCCTCGAGGACTGAAAACCGCGATTTAACCGAGCGAAGCGAGGTTAGAATCGCGGTTTTCCGTCCCTAGAGGCATAATATACTATTATCCACTCTTAATAATTGTTTCAAACATAACCCCCTCGATTTGTTTTAGTTGAACGTCTCGCACTTTGAGAGGCTAGAATAACTCAATAGCGCTGCTAGTAGTCACTAGGGGAACTTGATTCCGGTGAATTGACGTCAAGACCCCAAAAAAAGTGTTAAAAATTAATGCATTTTTAATCAGTCATTACAAAATATCCAGACCACCTTTCGGAAAACTTTTTACTCTGGAATGGTTCATAGACGACAGACTCTATTCAATTAAAACTAGATCTGCGCGCGCGCTTTCGCGTGCGCTTATCTTTTTGTTGTGCAAATGAAGAAATCGAATTTATTAAACTTCATATACTCATAGATGTTTTATAAATATTGATAATGACTTAAAGAGAATTAAGAGAATGAAGAGAATGAAGAGTGAAACATCAATGAATAATTTTTAATTTTCGATTAATTCTTTTTTTTACTTTTTAAAATAATCTGATTAAAATCTGTAATTGTTGAAAAATGAGGGAAGGGTTATGAATTAATTTCCCAGAAAACTGAAAAAATTTCTTCAGCTCTTCAAAGCTCTTCAAAGATTTTTCTCGAATTATTTGGGAAACAAAAGAATTTTCATGAATTTTGTAGAGTTTAGAATTTATGTATGAAAATCTGAGAAGCAAGAATTGATCATTTGTGCGTATGATAAATATGAAAAAATTAAAATTTGGAAAGGGAAGAATAATTTGTGTGTTAAAAAAATTTAGAAATACTGGTTTTTTCTCATGATCAACAATTAGGCAATTTAGATATGTTTTTTGATATAAAGATAAACTTCACACATGAAAAAATGAAAAATATGACGCAGAAAAAAATTTTGGCATTTGAAGAATTTCAAAATACCGGGAATTTTTTTCAGCGCCTACTTCTTCGCCTACTTTTTTTCAGCGCCTACTACAGAATTGAGGATTAGGGGTCAGGCAGTTTCGAGATATTTCGATATAAAACAGCTTCACGTTTCTTTCATCTTTAGTAAATAGGAATATTCGAAAAGTGGACTCTATGCAAGTTCCCTATTGCACGATACAATGTTTCCATTCTGGAGCAAAAGCAAAAATTGGTCATAATAGGGGACAGGGATCGTGAATATTGTCCCCAGAGCCAGTCGAAAAAGTCCAAAAAAGTGTGACGTCATATTTGAGTGGCCTCTTATTTGAATCCGTTGGCCCAGACATCAATCCGGCCTAATGCGAGAAAGGTTTGTCACGAAATCGTAAAATCCGCATTGGTCATCAGTTCATTCATTCAGCCAACCACTGACGCGCCGAAGTGTGAATGGACACCAAAGAGAAAACGGGTTTTTAAAATTTTCTCCCCCCCTAATACTCCCCACAACACTGTGCTGTCAAGATTTTATATTGCCACCTTCCCATGGACTCCAGCGTCTTGTCTCCTTTGTGTCGTACTCTCCGATATCCCATTGGCGCTGTTACCACCAGCAAAAGCCGCAAGAATCGGCAAATATACGTGGGTGTGTACCCGTTCGACCGTACCAGATATACAACGTGTTTGTAACTCTCCGCAAAATAGTCGTAAGAAGCCACTGCGCGATACATCCCGAGATTTCTCGCGCTATTTCACTTGCCAACCACCAGAAAACCAGGGATTCTACACGCTTGTTCTACATGCGTATCTCTAGATCAATTTTTTGTAGTAGGTTTTTACCAACGCACAATGAAAATAAATGATTTTTTTCCTCGCTTTGTGAATGTAATTAACGTGGATCCTTTTTTTTTTATTGTAGGAGCGAGAGGCATGGCTCATCGTTCCACTTCTGTGGCGCTTGCAATGGCCAATTAACCATTTGAATTACATTATGGAGGGTTTTTTTTTATCGGCGGTACTTCCGACTCCTGTTGGCAAATGGATTTGAAAAATGTTGGAATAGTCAGGTGCGTTCGAACTGACGGATATTTTGGTCCAATGCGACGTCATCGAACATTTTTTGTTGGGACGAAATGTTGTTACGAAAATTTCGCATAGATTCGGAAATATTCCTCAAAAACTCGACTGAAAGATAAGTCGACTTAAACCGTTTTACCACTTCGCTACTGAATTGAAAAAAAGAATGTCGAATTTGACAGAAAAGGGCATAATGAAAGTGCATCAATAACACAATAGTTAATCTAACGATTAAGGGTGCCAAATGAATTTGGCGATGACTTTAAAAATTGACATTCACCAACAAAGTTATAATTTTTTTAATCAATAGTATTAGACAGATGGTGAACATCGGTGACAATTTTAAAATTTTAGAACTTATGGATATCGAGAAATTAAATAAACAAAATCAGTCTTATACACGGCCTCTTATGGAGTTTTGATTAAATTGAACGTTTCAACCCCCTAGGAACTCAAGAAAAATTTGAAAAAATTTGAAGATATGGGGAATGATGTGTTCAATGTGATGGCGACAAAAAACAATGGGGTACCGGGGTGAATAAGAGAGATATTTCAACCCGCCGTACCCATTTGATCCCATGCTTTCTCGAGGTTCGTCACGCGAAATAGAGGATTTTCCGCATTTATTTTCTCGATGTCTACTTCCGGTTGCGGGTTTGAAATTTCATCGGATGGATGAATACATATTTCTCCAATGATGGAGGGAAAGAAAAAATTTTTTTTGAATCTTTTTTCAATTTCACTTGGCACCCTTAAATAGTTCTTCTTTATTCACAACCATGCTCCTCAGTTGCCCCATGCGAAAGCTCATTAATCTCCATTTTCCCCATTCCCAGATGACAAAAACCTGAGAATTTTTTAAACGTTTTTAACACCACAATTTACGTTTAATTATTGTTATTGTGCGTACACCTGCCGTCATGGAACGATTCTGTGTAATGTCCTTCCAGGACAGTGGTCACGACGTGCCCGCTGTCATCGCCTCAAGTCTCTCTCCTTCTCTCTCTGCCTCTTCACCCCCACCGCCATACGCTTCGGTAATATATGGTCACTGTGGTATCGCGTGGGCGGGTGTTGTATGCACGTAACAATGTGGACTTCATGAATCCGTATGTACCTGTTCAATCGCTGCATCATCACTGGCCAAGCCATAAATCCCATATGCCATCAACCTGAAAGCAATTTTTCACGTGTGGATTCGAAATATAATTCTCAATCTAAATGCTAACTGTTTTGATAAATATATTTTGGATTTTCAGTCTACAACCAATACTTTGTATATTAAATGTTAATACGAATTCCTCTAGAAATCAAAAGGAATATATTTTGTCACTTCATTCGTTGGCGAAAGATTGAAGCAATAATTCGGAAAGTACTAGTTGTTGAACGCCTTGATGAAAAGTATCGTTTGTCAAAATATTCAGACAAAGAAAATTTCCTACATCACACGATTGCAGCGGGACCCGAAAGCAATTATCATTATTGTCAAAGGAAAAATCATAATTCTAGTAGTTCTAGGTTTGATTGTAGTCTATATTCTACTTCTTTCAAACAGGGCGACTATAACTGAATCAATCCCGATTTTTCACGTGTAAATTCGAACTATAATTCTCAGTCTAAATGCTAACTGTTTTGATAAATATATTTTGGATTTTCATTCTAGAATCAATACTTTGTATATTAAATGTAAATACGAATTCCTTTAGAAATCCAAATGAATATATTTTGTCACTTCATTCATAAAAACAAACATCGAAAGATCGAAGCAATGGTTCGGAAAGTGTTAGTTGTTGAACGCCTTGATGAAAAGTATCGTTTGTCAAAATATTCAGACAAAGAAAATTTCCTACATCACACGATTGCAGCGGGACCCGAAAGCAATTATCATTATTGTCAAAGGAAAAATCATAATTCTAGTAGTTCTAGGTTTGATTGTAATCTATATTCTACTTCTTTCAAACAGGGCGACTATAACTGAATCAATCCCGATTTTTCACGTGTAAATTCGAACTACAATGCTGAATCTAAATGCTAATTATTTCGATAATAGTATATTTCCGGACTCGCCTTCGGCTCGGACACCAACGCCACACGAGTAAAAAAATCCCATCGCAGCAGGCCGGGACAATATTTTTTTGTAGTGATTTTCAAGTTTTCGAATTTGAGAAGTATGTAACACCAATTCCCAGACGAGAAACCGTGAGAAGCAGTACAGAAAATTTATTCTGTATTTTCATTCTACAATCAATACTTTGTATATAAAATGTAAATACCAGACTGACGGTTTCGGCGGATGGCTATAATCACAAGCTTCTTGTAACGAATTCGGTTAAAAATAACAACTATATTTTGAGGCTTTTTCCATTAGAGACAAACCGAAGGAATCGTTTGGGGAGCATTAGTTGTTGCACGCTTTGATAAAAAATATCGTTTGTCTTCTATTTGAAGAAAATTTGCTCTATGCCATGATTGCCGGGTGAGCCGAAGGTAATTATCATTATTGTCAAAGGAAAAATCACAATTCAGGTAGTTCCAAGATTGTTTGTCGTATATATTCTACTGGTTTCAAGCAGGGTGACTGCTCAATCCGTGCGTTACCTACTGGATTCAAGTAGAAACCACCGGATTTATTCAGCCCGAAAAATCTACCTGGATTTGAATTGATACTTGATTCAAGTCGAAGAGATATTGGATTTCAAAACTCAAAAGTCGTTGATACGAGTGCCATAAAGAAACCATGCTCCTATTCAGCTTGGAAATACAACAAAAAAAATTTTTTTTGTTCGTTGATCGTTGACATTTTAATGATGGCTTGAATTCTCAATAGAATGGAAATTGAAGATCACAAGTACTCCAATTTCCACAAGTTTCAGTCATTTTCATTACCATATATGCCTGAAAATTGCGTTTCCATTCGAAATTTAAGACAATTGTACAGTCATACTCCAAAAGGACAGCATCATAAAATCATTTTCTTTTCAAAAAACAAGATCTATGCGCGCGCTGATCTATTCATTTGTTGGAATGAAGAAATGGAATTCATTAAATTTCATTTTCTCATGAATACCTTATAAATATTGATAATGAATCAAAGAGAATTCGACTAATGATTGAAGTGAATAGCGAAGTAGAGTAAAAGAATCTATAAAGAATTTTTCATTTTCAATTAATTATCTTCAATTTTTTAAAATAATCGGTCTCCATAAAAGGACTGAATTTATTAATTTCACCGATAATATATATATACATGTGAAATATATATATTATATATATATGACGTGAAAAAAAAATTTACCTCTGCAGAATTTGAAATTATGTCACAGAAGAATTTGAAAATGCCGCGTGTTTTTTTTGTGAGTAACTTCGTGGCACATATTGGGCGCGTTTCGCAATCGACGTAGTAGCAGTAGCAGTACTGCAACCCTAATTTTGCTTTACTGCAGCTACGGTAGTTGATTCCGAAACGCACCCATTGGCCAATCAGAATTAAGGATTAGCGGTCAGGCAGTTTCGAGATATTTCGATATAAAACAACTTCACGTTTCTTTCATCTTTAGTAAAATAGGATCCCGACCAGTATTGCGTGCATGAAAAAATTTAATAGAAAAACCTAGCGAATACTATTGGATTTTTGTTGAACTTCCTATTAGTTTTTGACCGACTCTATTGAAAAAGTCAAAAGAATTCGATTTTTCTATTCAACTTCTGCAATTGAGGTGTTTTCTATAGAATTCCAAATTCCTCAGCCCAAGTCTTATTTTTTTTCATTCTATTTTTATTTCCGTTTCGTTGAGAAAATCGAACGAAATAACTTGGAAAATTTGAGCCGAGACAATTCCATAGAAAATAACATAACAGAATAAGTTGTGTGGAAAAATCGAATTCTATAGACTTTTTCCATAAAATATTTTCTACTGAATGATTCAACAGAATCGGCCAAAAACTAATAAAAAGTTCAATAGAAATCCAATAGAATTGTCAGTCAATAGACTCTCAGACCCGAGCCGAGTTAAATTTCAACTCGGGATTATTATTCTGAACCTGTCAAACTCCAGTTCCCCGTGAAAACAAACAAACAGCAGTGGTCAAGAGGGGCTACCCGGAGAAAATAAATAAAAATAGTGGGATATCCAGTAGGCGTTGTTACACACGGCGCGCGCGGCGCGTAATGAGCACAGCCGCCGCAGGTCTCATTCCCTACTGCTAAAGAAATCCACATGCACAGACGCTGGAGTGCCTTATAACCTTCGTCCAGCTTTTCCCCCGGGTTCTTTGCGCCCCACTGGTATAACCGAGTGTGTGCAAATCGGCTTCACTTGGCGATTTGCGTATGAATCCGCGGCGGTATAACCAACGAATGCCCGATCTCACATGAAATCTAGCCTCGTGCACGGGTGGCCGATAAGGCGCGTAAGAAAAAGAGGGAAAATAGTAGAAAAAAAAAAGAAACGATAAAGGAAAAAATGAAGGAAGCGCAAAGGAGGTAAGGAGAAAACGGCGCAATAAGAGCGAGCTGGAAGTCGTGGGGGTGGACAGAGGGGGGAATGAGAGATGGCAGCGAGTCGATGTGGCTTAGGGTTATTAGCCCAGAAAGCAAGGTCTCAGCTTCCGGTGTAGGCATTGCCTCTTTGCCCTGAGAGTTTCTTAACCCCTTTATTCCACCTATTTTTACGATACTGTGTGGCCTAGGATGTAGGAGGACACCTGGGAGTCCTTCTTTGGAATTTAAAATACACTTCTTGGAAATTTTTGTCACAGAATTTCACTGGAATTTCAAGGAATTTCATATTTGGAAAATCGCCATTCGATGAAAAATCAATGAGTACTGGAATTTTCAGGTTAATTATTCCATGAGAATTGATCGAAATCAGAAAAATTCAGGGAAATGGATTCTCGAGTGCCCGACTAATTGAAGATTCAGATCAATTATTCCGTGAGAATTGACAGAAATCAGGGAAATTCAGGGAAGTGTATTCTTGAATTTCTAATTATCCAAAAAGTTGGTATAATTTTGTGTTGAATATTCATGTTTTAATTGAGAATTTGTTGGAGTATTCTCGCATTTTTACGGTACGTTGCGGCCAAGGATCTAGGAGGACACCTGGGAGAAATTACAATGTTGAAATCTTTTTGCTGAAATTTCCGATACACTTTTTGGAAATTTCTGTCACATTATAATTTCACTGGAATTTCATATTTGGAAAATCGCAATTCGATGAAAAATCAATGAGTACTGGAATTTTCAGGTTAATTATTCCATGAGAATTGATCGAAATCAGAAAAATTCAGGGAAATGGATTCTCGAGTGCCCGACTAATTGAAGATTCAGATCAATTATTCCGTGAGAATTGACAGAAATCAGGGAAATTCAGGGAAGTGTATTCTTGAATTTCTAATTATCCAAAAAGTTGGTATAATTTTGTGTTGAATATTCATGTTTTAATTGAGAATTTGTTGGAGTATTCTCGCATTTTTACGGTACGTTGCGGCCAAGGATCTAGGAGGACACCTGGGAGAAATTACAATGTTGAAATCTTTTTGCTGAAATTTCCGATACACTTTTTGGAAATTTCTGTCACATTATAATTTCACTGGAATTTCATATTTGGAAAATCGCAATTCGATGAAAAATCAATGAGTACTGGAATTTTCAGGTTAATTATTCCATGAGAATTGATCGAAATCAGAAAAATTCAGGGAAATGGATTCTCGAGTGCCCGACTAATTGAAGATTCAGATCAATTATTCCGTGAGAATTGACAGAAATCAGGGAAATTCAGGGAAGTGTATTCTTGAATTTCTAATTATCCAAAAAGTTGGTATAATTTTGTGTTGAATATTCATGTTTTAATTGAGAATTTGTTGGAGTATTCTCGCATTTTTACGGTACGTTGCGGCCAAGGATCTAGGAGGACACCTGGGAGAAATTACAATGTTGAAATCTTTTTGCTGAAATTTCCGATACACTTTTTGGAAATTTCTGTCACATTATAATTTCACTGGAATTTCATATTTGGAAAATCGCAATTCGATGAAAAATCAATGAGTACTGGAATTTTCAGGTTAATTATTCCATGAGAATTGATCGAAATCAGAAAAATTCAGGGAAATGGATTCTCGAGTGCCCGACTAATTGAAGATTCAGATCAATTATTCCGTGAGAATTGACAGAAATCAGGGAAATTCAGGGAAGTGTATTCTTGAATTTCTAATTATCCAAAAAGTTGGTATAATTTTGTGTTGAATATTCATGTTTTAATTGAGAATTTGTTGGAGTATTCTCGCATTTTTACGGTACGTTGCGGCCAAGGATCTAGGAGGACACCTGGGAGAAATTACAATGTTGAAATCTTTTTGCTGAAATTTCCGATACACTTTTTGGAAATTTCTGTCACATTATAATTTCACTGGAATTTCATATTTGGAAAATCGCAATTCGATGAAAAATCAATGAGTACTGGAATTTTCAGGTTAATTATTCCATGAGAATTGATCGAAATCAGAAAAATTCAGGGAAATGGATTCTCGAGTGCCCGACTAATTAAAGATTCAGATCAATTATTCCGTGAGAATTGATAAAAATCAGGGAAATTCGGGGAGTGTATTCTTGAGTTTCTGACTAATTAAAAAGTTGGCATAATTTTGTGTTGAAAATTCATGTTTTAACTGAGAATTTGTTGGAGAATTCTTGTATTTTTACGATACGGTGCGTCTCAGGATCTAAGAGGATATCTGGGAGAAATCACACTTTTGAAATCTTTTTGCTGAAATTTCAAAAAATTTCGTATTTGAAAAATCACAATTTGTTGAAAAATCAATGAAAACTGGAATTTACAACCGTAAAAATCGGAAGGTATACGGTGAAATGGAATAAATAAATAAAGTGGAATTTGCAATTCAATTATTCCATAAGAATTGATAGAAATTAGAAAGTTCGGGTAAATATATTCTTGAGTTTCTGATTAATTAAAAAGTCAATGTAATTTTGTCCTGAATATTCAGGTTTCGATTGAGATTTGAAGTAAGTGGGAGAATTCTCGGATTTTTATGACACTGTGCAGCCCAGGACGTAGGAAAACACTTGGGAATATTCACACTGTTAAAAATTTTGGGCTGCAATTTCCAGTACACTTTTTGAAATTTTTATCACGTTTCAATTTCATTAAAATTTCAAGGAGTTTGGTCATTAAAAATTCACAATTTGATGAAAAATCAATGAAAACTGAAATATTCAGCTTAATTATTCCATGAAAATTACTGGAAATCGGGAAGAATGTCTCTTAAAAATAGTTCTGAAAATATTCATAAAAATTGATGAACAAAATGTAATCACATGACAAAATAAAAATCCAGTAAAAATTACAAATAATTCTTATTCGAGAAAATCATCTTTATGCAATCAATTCGAGGTTCTATCGGTAATTTGCATTTGAAAATCCGTCAATGAGAGTGAAGTTGAATGCTTTGTTGGCCGTTTATCGCATGGGCCGTTCACACAATGAATTTTCCACTGTGTACCTAATACATGTAAATAGCACCGGCAATCCTCGTAATACATTAACAAAACCGAGTGAAAACATTCTCCCAAGATGTACGCGTTAATCGAGCAAATAAATAAAGTCATTGCTATCTCATTTCTGCATTGTTTACAATCCCCATTACGCGCCTATATTGCCTTGTTTATCACACAGACACAGTGGGTGTGAAAATTGTCTGTACGAATGGAATTTTCGTTCAGTCACCAGGAGATAAGTCCACAGGTTCAATTGATAAAACGTTTGATATTATCCATTTTATCCATTCTATGGCATGATCCAAATCAATCATTCATTTTTCATTGATTCGCTTTCACCTAATTGTCATTCTTATGAGGATATACACATAATTATATAGCGATGATTTTTAAAAATGATATCTTGTCAATTATTTTGGCTTTCTGAGGCTGCATTAAAATTGAACTCCAAAATTTCATGATTGAATTTCTGTCAAATGTGGGACATTCGTCAAATTGTTAAAAATTGTTGAAAATTTTTGGCTGAAATTTCCGGTATACTTCTTGGAAATTCTTAGCACTTTATAGTTTCATTTAAGTATTAAGAAATTTCGCTAATGAAAATCATAAATTTTATGGAAAAATCAACGGAAACTTTGAATTTTCGGTGAATTTTTCTGCGAAAATTAACAGAAATTAGAACGATTCGGGTTAATATATTCTGGAACTTTCAATAAACTGATAATTTAGGGTAATTTTGTATTGGATATTCATGTTTTGATTGAAAATTGAAGGAAGTTTCAGAATTCTTGTCTTCCTGCTGCTGAGAAAATTGAACTTTCATCAAATTCTCAGTGAAGTCTAATATTTCATAATTTTTTCTTCCTCAAATCAAGTTCAATGCCACTTTTACATGAATTACTAGTCAACCGTCCGTGAAATTTCATTTTTTAACAATATATGATCGTCGTTAAGAAGATGAATATGAATAATAATTAATGATGAATTTTTATTGATTTCCCTTTAACTAATTGTTCTTTTCACAATTACCAGATCGAGATACGCGGTAGCGTATCGGCCAAGAAAATTATCATAGACATTGATTCATAAGAACTTATCAACATAAAGGTTCTTTCTACTACTTGCATTCAGAAACATTCCATCATTCATATCTCCATCACTTCAAATTCGTTCCCAACATACACCGACAGAAAAAATTAATTTCATCAGGAGAATTTTATTTGAACCAACAATCATTTGGTTATTAATTTTCAAATAAACATGATTTCATAGTGAACACCAGTTATCTCTCCTTGAGATACATTTCGTTGAGAGAAATCGAACTTCTCTAGAATTGAAGTTCCTTTTATTCGTCGCAATAATGAGAGTATTTGATTTCTTTCTGGTCAAAAGATTGCTAACTCCAGAAATTCGTTGGTTTAATCAAAAATCAAAATAATTTTCATGACTAAATACGTTGTTATCTCAATCAACACGATCATACCTTGTTCCAAGTAAATTATAATTGAAGTGAGCATTTCGTATGTCGAATCAGGATGAATATTATTACGCGGAAGAAGCTTTGAGATTGTAGTAAGATGTCGGTGAGTTGAAACAAGTTTATATTTCTTGACTAAAAAAAATCGCATTAGTTTACAATAACAGAAACACAGATTACGGTAATTCAACAAAAACTTGGATATCACAAATTTCGTTCAATGTGATGTACGGAAAGTTCAATTTAAACATCGGCTTCATTCGAGACAACAACATTCAATTCATTCCTCAATGTAATCATCTCCTAGGTACGAATTTTTGATCAATTCATGAAATTTGAAAATTTCTCGATTAGAGATTATATTAGGTTAAAAAAAATAGAACTTTTCCATGTTTGTGGTGAATACATGTGACTTGACGCCAAGGACTCTTTTATTTGACTCAAGTAAATGTATCTCAAGAAAATATGATTGATATTCACCGTAAGATCTTATTTATCTGAAATTGGTTCAAGTATATAACTTGTTCCAACAAAGAAACATCTCAATAAATATAATTTGTTCTATCAGTGTAGGTGACTCCTTTCTTTCTCAAATTGATAGAATTAATCACATGACATGATCCATATTAACGATGAATTAAATCGAAGATCACGGAGTGCTCAAGACACTTGCTGAAGACACATATCACTTGGTTCAGTTATCAGGGATACGCTGCGTCGCAAATTACTTCCGCTCTCAATTTTTTTCCAACGCCTCATAATCGTCAACTCAATTTGTAATTATGAAAATTAACATAAATATCAATCAGGCAGTGTCTATTTACACGCTGCACGGTAACTTTCACCGTGGATATAACTCTACTTCCAGAGTTCAAAACCAGAGTTCATAGCAGAGATGTCACACAAGATGTGAATGTTTTTTTGGGCCTGAATGCAAGACCGGGTCTCGAAATATAGTGCAGATGATTCTATGATTTTCCAACCAGGGGTGACTCTCAGTCTTTAAATAGTTAATTTAACAATCAACTATGACTAGATTAGGTAGTTTACATGAATGTGTGTGTTTCAGAATAGGAACCACAGTTCGATACATCTCGTACGTTAATCTCGACTGATATTCGTATTCACCGAATTAATATTTTGAGAAAATTGTTTGCTAGCCTACTGTCTGCATATCACTTATCAATTGATTCAATGTGTCTAGTTCATTGTCTAGATTTAATTTGAGAAGTAGAAGTTGAGGGTCCACGATCCCCTATATCCACGGTAGAAATCCCCTTGAATCCACGGGGAAACGTCCCGTACACTGAGAACAAAATTTATTCCTTCCAAGAAAATGTTATTGGTGATATCTTTTTCATACTCTTAGTAGAAGAAAATATCTCTTTTGGAACGTATTTCTCCAGGCCAGTCATTTCCAGGTGCTCCGAAATCAGTTCCAAGCGTGAGAATTATGGTGATCTATAAGAATATTCTTCTGCATATGACCTCGAAGAAACTCCAATAATAATTATTAACATTTGGAATTATTCCAATTTTCTTTACCTGAGAAAATCGCCAATTTGTAAAATCCGGAAGATATCGGAGAACATTTTGTCAAGGTCATATGTAGCATAATAATCAGATTGTTCAATATCACTGTAATTTTTGAGGATAGACTTGGACTCTCTGAAAATGACTGTCCTGGAAAAATTCGTTCTGAAAAAATATTATCTTCTGACGATAATATCAATCCTTGGCAGGAATAATTTTTTCTCTCAGTGTATATCCACGGTCAGAGTTACTGTGGAGCATGTAAGTAGACCCTACCTATCAATCAATGATCAGTTTTCATTGATTTCCCATGAACTAATCGTTCTTCTCATTATTACCAGATTATCCCAGCCAAATATTCATAAGAATTTATCAACATAAATGTTCTTTCCACTAGCTGCATTCAAAACCGTTCCCTCATTTTCCTTATCTCCATCACTTTAATTTCTTTCCCAACGTAGGTGACTCCTCTCTCTCTCTCTCTCTCTCTCACTCCTCTGCCTCCATTATTGCCACACGCAATTTTTCTAACGGTTCACGTCGCACCTGGGCGCGTCAAGAGAGCAGCCCGAATCAGCGTGCGGCAAATGGGGAGTCACGGAGAAGTCGGAGGTCACTGTACCTTGGGACGAAGGCATAAATACAACAACAGTGGCGGTATTGCTTAGGTGCGCTGTGTATACACATAACTCTACCAAGCGTCACCGCCCCTGTTTATACTCTACGCCGAAGAGGTCCCCCTCGCAATCCCGAAGAGCTCTGTAACGAGAGCATTATACTTACATGCTACGTATTCCACATTAATTCATACGTTTTTTTTTCCTTCGCTCTAATATTTTTCTTCCTCCAAGCTGGGAGGAAGAATGCCAAGTGAGAACCTGAAGTAGCGGGAGGGTAACTAACGCGAGTTAATCGGGAGTCATCACAGGTACTCTGTTCTCACGGTGTTATCTCAGTTAATGACGTCACGGTGTATCGAATTTCTCAGGTCCAGAAAAGGGGGAGTAGTCTAATCATAATGATGATTACACCCGGAACCTCTGGGGTTTATTAATTTTAGGATTTTAATTAGAACGATTTCTTGTTATTTGTGTTGGTTATTGTGGCTGGGTGTCATGAGAGCCGTGATTAGGCTTGAAGTAGTGTTCCCTATTGCCCCCTTCGAAACCCTTTCGATGCACGGAGAAAAATATTCAATAAAAATTACGTATCTTTTCCGTAATTCCGGAGCGAAATGTGGGTGTAGGAAATTTTACGGAACTGTCACGGAATTTTTTCGGAGCGTTCCGTAATTTTTATCTGAATCTCCTGTGAAAAATTACGATACCGTCACTTAGGTTGTCTGAGTCGATTCCGTAATTGGTGAGTGAATTGTGAGTTCCGTAATTTTTACTGAATATTTCTCTCCGTGTGTACAACCTGAAGATACTTTTTGAAAAGAACGACTCACACTGATAGAAAGGATTAGTTATTGTTAACGAATGGACTTGGTTGGAGACGAGGGTCTATTCGGTCTTACCTAATGCTCATTCGTTAATAGTTAACAAATGCACATATGCACGGTGTTATCTCAGTTAATGACGTCACGGTATATCGAATTTCTCAGGTCCAGAAAAGGGGGAGTAGTCTAATCATAATGATTATTACACCCGGAACCTCTGGGGTTTATTAATTTTAGGATTTAAATTAGAACGATTTCTTGTTATTTGTGTTGGTTATTGTGGCTGGGTGTCATGAGAGCCGTGATTAGGCTTGAAGTAGTGTTGCCTATTGCCCCCTTCGACACCCTTTCGATGCACGGAGAAAAATATTCAATAATAATTACGTATCTTTTCCGTAATTCCGGAGCGAAATGTGGGTGTAGGAAATTTTACGGAACTGTCACGGAATTTTTTCGGAGCGTTCCGTAATTTTTATCTGAATCTCCTGTGAAAAATTACGATACCGTCACTTAGGTTGTCTGAGTCGATTCCGTAATTGGTGAGTGAATTGTGAGTTCCGTAATTTTTACTGAATATTTCTCTCCGTGTGTACAACCTGAAGATACTTTTTGAAAAGAACGACTCACACTGATAGAAAGGATTAGTTATTGTTAACGAATGGACTTGGTTGGAGACGAGGGTCTATTCGGTCTTACCTAATGCTCATTCGTTAATAGTTAACAAATGCACATATGCACGGTGTTATCTCAGTTAATGACGTCACGGTATATCGAATTTCTCAGGTCCAGAAAAGGGGGAGTAGTCTAATCATAATGATTATTACACCCGGAACCTCTGGGGTTTATTAATTTTAGGATTTAAATTAGAACGATTTCTTGTTATTTGTGTTGGTTATTGTGGCTGGGTGTCATGAGAGCCGTGATTAGGCTTGAAGTAGTGTTGCCTATTGCCCCCTTCGACACCCTTTCGATGCACGGAGAAAAATATTCAATAAAAATTACGTATCTTTTCCGTAATTCCGGAGCGAAATGTGGGTGTAGGAAATTTTACGGAACTGTCACGGAATTTTTTCGGAGCGTTCCGTAATTTTTATCTGAATCTCCTGTGAAAAATTACGATACCGTCACTTAGGTTGTCTGAGTCGATTCCGTAATTGGTGAGTGAATTGTGAGTTCCGTAATTTTTACTGAATATTTCTCTCCGTGTGTACAACCTGAAGATACTTTTTGAAAAGAACGACTCACACTGATAGAAAGGATTAGTTATTGTTAACGAATGGACTTGGTTGGAGACGAGGGTCTATTCGGTCTCACCTAATGCTCATTCGTTAATAGTTAACAAATGCACATTTGCACGGTGTTATCTCAGTTAATGACGTCACGGTGTATCGAATTTCTCAGGTCCAGAAAAGGGGGAGTAGTCTAATCATAATGATGATTACACCCGGAACCTCTGGGGTTTATTAATTTTAGGATTTAAATTAGAACGATTTCTTGTTATTTGTGTTGGTTATTGTGGCTGGGTGTCATGAGAGCCGTGATTAAGCTTGAAGTAGTGTTGCGTATTGTCCTCTTCGAACCCCTTTCGATGTACAACCTGAAGATAGTTTTTGAAAAGAACGACTCACACTGATAGAAAGGATTAGTTATTGTTAACGAATGGATTTGGTTGGAGACGAGGGTCTATTCGGTCTCACCTAATGCTCATTCGTTAATAGTTAATAAATGCACATTTGAGAAGCCTTGTTCGACTCGATTTTCACTTTTCAAGTGAACCATTTGTTAACTATTAACAAATGCTATATCTCGGTGAGTTACGATTAAGAAACTCTAAGAAACTCCAAGAGAAAAATATGATTTTCTGAGTATATTCCATCACCATCGAATTATAGTCAAAAAGTCCAACAATTTTTCATGGGTTACGGTAACTATGGCCGGAGACGTAATTACTACAATGGAATATAGTCATTGCAACTATTTTATAGTTCCACTCACGATAGATTTGTCGGGGTTACTTTTGACCTTTGGTTAGTTTAACTGTATTTTGATTTGCAAAAATTACGCTTGTGAAGTTACTATAATGTTATGTGCCGCATACAAAAAAAATCGTATCGTTCACCAAAACTGCCTCAACTATTTTCTTATTGTGAATCGAACTTTTTCTCGAGATTTTTCTTTCACTGAAATGATCTGCAAAATAACCATTTGAAGCATATTGCTAATTTGTTAACAAACATAACTATATCATGTGAAGACAAGATCAATGTTCCCACTGGTTTTCGTTCTCTCTATCTAAATTCTAATTCTCTTTGAATTCTTTGATTTATTTTCAAATGTTGAGCACTCATTTCTGCTTTTCCTCGATCAGTTCTTCCATTTTCACCTGTCCCGACCCAAAATCTCAAGAATTTGTACTCAAGAATGAGGGCGGAAATTAAAATCCAGATAAGCATTTTCTCATTTTTTTCTTCTCCAATTCAAATGACCAGCTCTGACGTTTCACCCCTCGATGACTCTGCCGGTCACACGTCATGACTCTACTCGGGTCACAGACTATAGACCCCAACGTTGTACATCCACATACCGTTTGTTGATGAGAACATTTTTCAAGTATCAAGTATTGCATATCAAGGTCACTCAATCCTTCTCCCTAATTCGACTGTGAGATACAACATTCCGAGACTTTTATATCACGGTTGAAACGTTATGATTTAATTAGAGAGAAAAGGGGAGGCTTTATCCAAATAAAGTGGGTGATGTAGGAGGGTGAATAATTTTTTCGGTTCGATGAGTTTATGATTGCCATCAAACAGCCCATGAAAATGTAACTTAGGGCCAATGAAAATCTAAGAATGGAAAGAAGAAGCCACCGAATGTTTTCAATAGAATATATGAAGTATCCTTATTAATCCGTTCCCAAATACTGTTATCCATATCAATGATTGATTAAGTTAAAGATCTTCAACATTCCCTGAAGAGATCTTTTGTCGTGTTAAATCAATTTACTTGCGAACGAAGAAAGTTTCCACCAAAACATGATAATTTTCGTAGTAGTAATTATTCTCGTCAGACATTTATATTTTCCGAGCAAATACATTCGGTCTACACTGACAGAAAAAATAATTTTATCAAAAGAATTTTATTTGAACCATCTATCATTTAGTTATTAATTTTCAAGTAAACATGATTTCATAGTGAATGCCAGTTATCTCTTCTTGAGATACATTTGACTAGGAGAAATCGAACTTTTCTAGAATTGAAGTTCCTTTTATTTATCGCAATAATGAGAGTATTTGATTACTTTCTAGCCAAAAGGTAGCTAACTCCAGAAATTCGTTGGTTTACTCAAAAATCAAAATTATTCTCATGACTAAATACGTTGTTATCTTAATTAACACGATCATACGTTGTTCCAAGTAAATTATAATTGAAGTTAGCATTTCGTATGTCGAATCAGGATGAATATTGTTACGCGGAAAAAGCTTTGAGATTGTAGTAAGATATCTTTGAGTTGAAAGAAGTTTATATTTCTTGACAAAAAAAATCGCATTAGTTTACAATAACAGGATCACAGATTACGACAGTTCAACACAAACTTGGATATCACAAATTTCGTTCAATGTGATGTACGAAAAGCTCAATTTAACCATCGGCTTCATTCGAGACAACAACATTCAATTCATTCCTCAATGTAATCATCTCCTAGGTACGAATTTTTTATCAATTCATGAAAGTTGAAAATTTCTCGACTGGAGATTATATTAGGTTAAAAAAAATGGAACGTTTCCATTTTTGTGGTGAATATATGTGACTTGACGCCAAGGACTGTTTTATTTGACTCAAGTAAATGTATCTTAAGAAGAAATAATTGGTATTCACCGTAAGATCTTATTTATTTGAAATTGGTTCAAGAAGATAATACTTTTTCCGAGAAAGAAACATCGCAATAAAAATAATTTTTTCTATCAGTGTACAAAGAATTATATGAAGCTGTGGTTTTATCAAATGAAAGTTATTGAGTAATGTATATCTTTGCGAAATAAACACTTATAATGTCCGTGAAACCAATGACTATATTTCAAAAGGAAACTACAATTTCCTTGCCGAAAGCTGTGTTATTGGGATAACTAAATAATTTCGAAGGGACAATTTTTTTTTGACACGTTTAGAAATTTTGTTTGATGTTCTCGCTTTAAATTCCAGAAATTGTTAATAAGTGATATTTTCCCTTGAATTTCAGTGAACTTCGTCATTGAAAAATCAAACATTCCACTGATTTCTGCTCAATTATTTCATTGAAATTCAATCAAGTTGTGAAATTCAATAAAAATGAGCCAAGAATATCAAATTTCATAAGTATTCAACCCCAAATCGCATGCAATGCCACTCTTACCTAAATTAACATTCAGACTATCCAGTAAATTTAAATTTCTTTCTAACAACGAATAATATACTCTTGATTTCTCAGTTTCATGATTTTTTTTTACATTTTTAGTGTGAAATCATCCCAAATTTTCAATCATACAAAATTTTCTTGACATTCCCACGATGCTCATCACGCTTTTCATACCCGAAGTGTCGAATGTTTTCCATCATTCACTGATGTTGAGGAGATAAAACTGAAGAAAACTGTGGAACGGGAAAAAAGAGTCTTCATTGTGACAGATTATTAAAGGGTGAAACGAACTGTAATGCCTCAAGTGGAAGCCAACTGTATGGGCAATTATTCCTCGGTTTCATTGTTGAAAATTGAGGAGATTTACGCAGAAGTGATTTTCCTGAACGGATATTCCTTATATTTCTCAATAATTCCATCTTCCTACGTCTCTCAATTCAAACCTTATCGAAATGATATTCTACATTATTTGCATCCTCAATTCAATGAATACAAGATCTATTTTCATTTTTCTCCACTGAGAGAAAAATATAATTCTTCTGACTATATTCCATCACCATCGAATTATAGTCAAAAAGTCCTCAACAATTTTTCATGGGTTACGGTAACTATGGCCGGAGAAGTAATTACTACAATGGAATGTAGTCATTGCAACTATTTTATAGTTCTCCTCACGATAGATTTGGCGCGGTTACTTTTGAACTTTGGTTAGTTTAACTGTATTTTGATTTGCAAAAATTACGCTTGTGAAGTTACTATAATGTTATGTGCTGCATACAAAAAAAATCGTATCGTTCACCAAAACGCCTCAACTATTTTCTTATTGTAAATCGAACTTCGGATTTTTCTCTCAGTGTGCTGCCGAATAGAAGCTTTGTAATCGTACAAATTTATGTTGTCAATTTTTTGAGTAAATTTTCAATGACATTGACTTTTTAGTGACATAATGACTTTATGAATTGTTGTGGATAATTTAGACTTATGTGTTTAATAATTTTGATGTTAAATGAAGAACTTTCGTGTCTGAGTAATAAGTGGATTAATTCAAGTATTTTTTATTGAAAAAGTTCGGCGGATATCTCAGCTATGTTGGGGAAGAAAAAGTGATGGAGATAAGGAAAAATGAGGGGCCAGTTTGAACGCAACTAGTGGAAAGAACATTTAGGTTGATTATTTTTTATAATCGGAGTATTTGAGACTGCCAGACAGTTTTATTTCGGATATTTCCTTCTAGCGTTCGGATATTCCCAGATGTGAATTCCAATTTTGAGAATCGTAATCCACGTTCTTGAAATCGTGAATCACGGTATTCTGACCGTAATTTACGATTTCAAAGGCGTAATTTACCCATTTGAGAAACTCGTAAATTGCGTTTGTGAAAATGTGAATTCAATGATGCCGCGAGACGAGACGAGCAGGTGCAGTTTCTCGTCTCGTCTCGTTGTCAGGAAACCATTCTCTCGTCTCGTCTCGTATCGAAATACGAGAGCAATTTCATCTCGTCTCGTCGAGAATTGAGAGATTCGTTCGTCTCGTCTTGTCTCCCCTTATCTCGTCTCTATAATCCAATTTCCATGAGAAAAAAATACACAAAGGGGCAGAGAGGAGGAGACTCCCTCGACTCTCGTCGCGCCTCCCGTTTCTCTCGTTCTCGATCGGCTTTTCTCGTCTCGTCTCGTTTCTGTCATTGTCTCGAATGACTCTTCTCATCTCGTCTCGTCATGTCTCTCGTCTCGCTTGTCTCATCACTAAGTGAATTACCATTTCAAAAACGTATTTTACCTTCAGATTTTTCTGCGTGTTCACTTGCGCTCCAACATTCGAATCTTCATTTGTAATCTTGAATGAATTTGTGAAAAAAATTATGAGTACCGGATTTAAGTACTATTGTTACTTATAAGAACCAACCAGATATCCAGTGTACACTGATGGAAAGGATTAGTTATTGTTAACGAATGGATGTGGCAGGAGACTAGGGTCTATTCGGTCTCACCAAATGTTCATTCGTTAATAGTTAACAAATGCACATTCGAGGAGCCTTGTTTGACTCGATTTTCACTTTCCCAGTGAACCATTCGTTAACTATTAACGAAGATTCTCCTGGTCATATTCAACTCTACCATTCCTTAATAGTTAACGAATCTCGTTTGGAATAAATGAATCAGTCTATCAGTGTAAGTACTTTTTTACTTCTCCCGAGTAACAAAAGTACTTGTGACAATTACCGAGGTACTTCTCACCAGTCTCCAGATACTTGACGCAAGATACTTGCATCCACTTCTTTTGTGACTTCGAGGGAGTACAAAATTTGCCTTTTCCCCAGAAACCCCTTGGTACTGGAGAAGTATTTTTTCAACTGATCAGAAGTAATTTTTTTTTAGTGCATCAGTTTTTTAACTCCACTACCATCCGACCAAAACAGCCTAGAAAATGTTAGCGGCATGTATAGTTGCGTATTAGCGGGGATATACGTCGTTGGAGCGGATGTCTGGTGTGTAAGGAACCGCTAAAATGGTGTTCGCTGTTATCTGCGTAGGATCTAGAGCGGCGATGCGAAGAGGCACGCGGAGGGGTTCTCCACTCCTGATTCCACGAGTAGTCTCCCGGTAGTTGGGTATTAAAAGTTAAAAGGGACGAGAGGGCCTCCCTGTCTCCTTTGGTCCCCGCATATATGCGTTTTATACACCAAACGGGCTATCCCTTCTCATTCTTCTCTTACCTTTTGCCGGCACTTTTAGCCTCCTTTACTCGCTCGGTTGGCGATCGTTTTACGCGATGCCGTTACCAGAAAGAGGCCACAGAAGAAGTTACTCTGAGGCTCATGGTGAACCTCACAACTTTCCTCATAATGAGACACAGGGAGGGGGATTTTAACAAAATGACATATGTAATTAAAGACCACACGAGGACCATGGAGTATTCATGTGAAAGGGGAGGTGGCCCACGAGATGTGCGTAGACCATACCGTATCACATATGGTGATTCCAGGTATTTTCCTGAGGTTGTAATTCACTAATTAGACGATCTCCCCCAACTATTTTCCGTCCTACGAGGCACTACCTTAATTGCTGGGTTGAGAGTACCGTCGGGTTATGGGAAACTCATTTTTTTTGTGTTCAGTTTTTCAAGTGGTTAATCACCCGGTTGGGGTTAATTATTGGCAGAGGGTTTCAGAATAGGACTGATGCTGCGTTCGGAGAAATCACTTATAGAAAGAACACCTATATTTTTGCTATTATCACTTTGATCACATATTATGGCATTGTCCACAGCTCAACCAGCAACGTTCTAAACTACTAATTAAGCTGAGGGCCAGCAACTGCTCTCCTCCATATAACACTGACAAATTTACACAAGCAACTGATTTTGAATATATAGAGCATATCTGTAAATACTTGAAAGAATGCAAAATAAAAGTAGATTAGATAGTAATCACGAAAGATGTTTGATACAAACGGTTTATATGAATAATGTAGAATAAACAAAAGTGTGAATAAGGTATATAATGTATATGCAAACCAATGTGCATCCAACGACAGTGTAAATAATTTTATAATAAATTGAGCACTTTAAACAATAAAAAAAATCACTGCACTGAGAGAAAAATATAATTCTTCTGACTATATTCCATCACCATCGAATTATAGTCAAAAAGTCCTCAACAATTTTTCATGGGTTACGGTAACTATGGCCGGAGAAGTAATTATTACAATGGAATGTAGTCATTGCAACTATTTTATAGTTCTCCTCACGATAGATTTGTCGTGGTTACTTTTGAACTTTGGCTAGTTTAACTGCATTCTGATTGGCAAAAATTACGTTTGTGAAGTTACTATAATGTTATGTGCCGCATACAAAAAAAATCGTATCGTTCACCAAAATGCCTCAACTATTTTCTTATTGTACATCGAACTTCAGATTTTTCTCTCAGTGTGGCGCGAGCTAATTCCCTCGAAAACTCACTGCTTCGCAGAGTTTTCCCCTCTGAATAAGCGAAGTTCAGCACATACCCTAATAAACGAGTAGGATATTTTTCCTCCTGAAAAACACCAATCGCCGATATCGATTTCTTTGAATTCTTTTAGAAAATACTTTCTCTGGCTTTGCGGAGGGCTCTTATGTCGATGACTAGTACTTCTCGTTATTTCTTCGTCCCTAACTCGTGACGTCTATCACTATTGAGTTTTGCATGATCTTTATTTAATAATCGACATATTGAGGATTTGCGAACTATTGATTCTTGGGCTGAAGTATCTGAAACTATAACCAATGGACTTTTTGGATCAATACGATAATAAATGCATACAACATTTGTCTGGAAGTGAGTAATTTATTATCATCGTTGGCAGACGTGTCCATTTCAAAATCAGGAATTACTTGCATGGTTCGCGCTCCGCCAGTGCGCCACTGATTTCATTGATTTCAGATGATTTCAAGTGATTTCGGAGATGATTTCGGAGAACTGAAATCATTTGATGTCAGAGATTTCGGTGATTTCACGTGATTTCGGAGGGATTTCAAAATGATTGCATGCCAGACTGGCGTCCTGATTTCGGGAGTGAGTGCACTGTTAGAATTTTTTTTTAATTTCACGAAAGATATTATAATAAATCTCATGAGAGTGACATTGAATCGAATTTAGGGAAAAAATGGTTATGAAATTTCAAGTTTTAAGTAGAATTTACGGAAATTCATGAGTTTTCCGTGGAATATGCATATATAGAACATGGATCGGCATCAATCATTATTTTTAGTATTATTATGAGAAGTTACACCTTATAGTAATTTAGATTTATTTATCGTAATTGAAATTTGAAAATTAATATAATAATTGGTAATTTAATTCATCGATTATTGGTTGATAAAATAATTAGAATTTGAATATTTAAGTTGATGATTAATAAAATAATTTGAAATTTGAATAGTCCAACTGATGGTTGATAAAATACTTCCGAATTCGAAAATTTAAATTGATGATTATTTTTGAAAATCTAAAAGTTGATGAGGAATATTAACAATTGATTTATTCCAAATTTAACCGTAATTCAAAATTTCGATTATGCCGATGTCTGATTCAGAAATAGAATGATATGAATTTTCCATTTTTCCCTGAATTTTCCTGATTTTTCTGAATTCGCACAGAATAATTGAACTGAAAAATCAAGTATTCTATTGATTTCCTGATTATTTGAACAGAAAATCAATAAAATATTTGATTTTTCAATGATCAGATTTCTAGAAATTTCACTGGAACTAAAACACGATAAAAATTTCCGGAATTTGGCACGGAAAATTGAGACGAAATCTTTAACAATAGCCCCGCGTAAATATGAGATTTTTCATTGACGAGATTTGCTGATACATCAGTAGAAATGTCACTTGTTGAAAATTTCCGGGATTAACGCCGCAATAAGGCGGATTGAATGAGGCAAAAATTTCCAACCATTTGTTAAATAAATTCTGCCCCCGTAAAATTATACAAATCAAAATGATTAATTTTCCCCCCACCATACCTTTACTTCTCTGATTTCACAAATCACACGCATTTCTCATCCTAAATTGTTGGCGTAGCCTTGTGCCAGTTCTAAAACAACGGATGCGGTATATTCGCAACATTTCACTTTTTTCGCAACAACTCCACTCGACCCCGCAAGGCGTGTGTACCAAAAACGCATTGCACGCAGCACTATTTCCTAACTATTTTTCATTTGGATAATCCCTGAAATGAGAATGGGTAAATACCCCGAATATGCCGTTGGAATCGAGAAAGGAACTGCTGCGCAAATGATCTCAAACGGTGAATAAAAAAATGAAGCCAGGGGTTAGCGTGATGGGGATCATTACGCTGTTGATTAAAAATTATAATTTTTCATTCATAATTCATTCATGTCCGTAATCACACGGTTCCTAACGCCGTGGGAAATTCGTTAAGGTACAGATGCGTGTGGAAAAAGGGATTAATATGCAGACAAAGAGGAGTTACAGTTGTTAGGAGTCAGTGATTGAATTGCGCAAGTTTCCGAACAATCACTAATTTTGTATTTAAAAGTACAGGGATTAATTTGAGTGGAGTATGAAGCTACAACGTTTCAATTCAAATCGCTCGGTATTTCGCTACCGGTAGAAAAAAAAAAATTTATGCCGTTTTAAATCTTGTTCGATCATGCACCCTTCGATATTTTACTGTGAAGTTGGAAATTCCGTGAATTTTTCCCCCTTAAATCGAATTCACTGTCGCCCTCCTAAAAATTACTACTAAACTGCCGATAGAATTCTAATTTTTTCATTGCAGAAAATTTAGAGAAATCTTTCACTTCTACACTGATAGAATAAATTATTTTTATTAAGATGTTTCTTTCTTGAAACAAGTATTACATACTTGAACCAATTTCCAATAAATAAGATCTTACGATGCGAAAGATCTTATTTATTTGAAATATTATTTGATATTCATGAATATCAATTATTTGTGATGCTTGAGATACATTTACTTGAGTCAAATAAATCAGTTCTTGGCGTCAAGTCACATGTATTCACCACAGAAATTGGAAAGTTCTATTTTTTAAAATCTAATATAATCTCCAGTCGAGAAATTTTCAACTTTCATGAATTGATAAAAAATTCGTACCTAGGAGATGATTACAATGAGGAATGAATTGAATGTTGTTGTCTCGAATGAAGCCGATGTTTAAATTGAGCTTTCCGTACATCATATTAAACGAAATTTGTGATATCCAAGTTTGTGTTGAACTGTCGTAATCTGTGATTCTGTTATTGTAAACTAATGCGATTTTTTTTAGTCAAGAAATATAAACTTCTTTCAACTCAACGATATCTTACTACAATGTCAAAGCTTTCTCCGCGTAACAATATTCATCCTGATTCGACAGACGAAATGCTCACTTCAATTATAATTTACTTGGAACAACGTATGATCGTGTTGATTGAGATAACAGCGTTTTTAGTCATGAGAATAATTTTGATTTTTGAGTAAACCAACGAATTTCTGGAGTTAGCAAACTTTTGGCTAGGAAGAAATCAAATACTTTTATTATTGCGTCAGATAAAAGGAACTTCAATTCTAGAGAACTTCGATTTCTCCCAATCAAATGTATCTCTAGGAGAGATAACTGGTATTCACTGTGAAATCATGTTTATTTGAAAATTAACAATCAAATGGTAGTTGGTTCAGATAAAACTCTCTTGGTAAAATTAATTTTGTCTGACGATCTGTCTTTTTCATGTGATCTCACTCCCGTTTTAAACGCTCATTGAATAATTTAATTAAGCGCATTAATTTCTTTCAAAGCCATCCGTTTAAATTTCTGGATGTTCTTTTTATCACAGAAAGAATATTACGAAAATAATATTTCAGATTGCTGGTACTCTACTACACTGAGAAAAAAATGCCTTTGCCAAGTATATATACTTGCCGCAAAGAAATGTATATAAATATTTGCATAAAACATGTGTAAAATTTTCTTGTGGTTAGTAAATATGCTTGGCAAACGCATTTTTTTTCTCAGTACAGTACGTAGCTTCGACATTGTAGCGCCACTGAATACGTGTGCACATGCGCTCGTTTTTAGTGGCCGCGAGCGTACGCACACCACACCATCTCCACTAAACTTTGTGAATTGAGAAGTTTTTTGTTCACATACTAGTATCTCCGTGAATAATTGTAAATTTTTGTTTTTTTTTCTTGAAATCGGAGATAATCCCAAACCAAATCAAGACGCGATGGAAATTTTTTGTGAAGAAAAATTTTCATTACATTTTCTTGAATTGAAGTTTGCGGAACCCTTTTCAGCCGAATAGGAGTGCGGTAGACTCTGTTGGGCTCTCACTCGGTATCTGGTTAATTCATCCCAGGATAATTCATCCTAAACAATTTCATCCCAAACAAATTCATCCCACGACAGTTTCATCCCATTTTTTAAATTATTACTGCTTGGCTGAAGCGCGTGACTTATCGGATTAATTTTCAATTTTTGCACTGATTTTGTAAATCGATGCTGTGGTCTATTACTTGTGGCCTATCTGGCGAATGTCAGTTGAGATGGATAAGAATTATTTGACCGCTTTTTTGCAATGTTTCCTGTTAATCCGTTGATCGGTTGTGTAAACAATACTAGGAGGAAATCGTGAAGTATCTGATTGATTTTGATGTTGTGTTTATTGCCTTTTTCTGTGAACATAAAGTTAATATTTTTCTCTCCCTGAATTATTGTTGTAACCGTGAAAAATTCCATCGGAATTTGATGTTTGGGATGAAATTATCGTGGGATTGATTTGTTTTGGGATGAATTTGCCCGGGAAGAATTGGTTTGTGATGAGTAGTCCGGGATGAATTCACCTAGAACCCTCCCTAGTGGAGAAACATAAGGTAGAGGCGTAACATGCCTGATCGGCATTTCGGATTGGACTTGATCAGTTTCTGATCGAGACCTGAACAGAATTTCCACTCGGGTATGACTCAATTTGAGAGTGAAATTCGTAAGTGTCCTGGTAGCTCAGATGGTAAGAGCACCCGACGCGACATTGGGAGGTCCCGGGTTCGATAAAAATATAATGTACATGATAAAAAAAAATTATAAACTGATAACAATAATAAGATTCATTGACTATACAATATTGTGCGATATTACATACACCATTATATGTGTACGTCCACGTGAAAAGAGCCCACTTTGTCGCATTTATTTACCTTCTATACCGACGTCACTTTTCATACTATGGTGTTAATTTTGGACACAAAATGTCAGGAATCTTACTAAGATTATCGGAATATACGTAACTCCAAACCGACAAAGTGGGCTCTTTTCATGTAGATGCCCACATATATGCATAATATATTGTAATATAGTATAGTATAGAATATAATATATTAGAGTATTATCGTAATCTCGTTAATATATGCTATCATAAATAAAAAATCCAATGTTACAATACGCCGAATAGATTGGCTTCAAAAAATGTTACGCTGGATTTTTTATTAAAGAACATGTCACCTATGTGACCTCTATATGATCCTTATGTAACCCCCATATTACTCTTTTAACCATTATTTTGACTCTTATGACCCTAAATTTCATAGGAAATCCTATTAAAAATCTTATAGAATATCCTATAAGAAATCCTATGGGATATCCTATAGGATTTTTTCATACGTGAATATTTTTATCGCCGTGTAACGTACAATATTTTATGGCATTGGGCCCGAAAACCGCGGTCTAACCGAGCGAAACGAGGTTAGAATCGCGGTTTGTCGAGCATATTGACATAAAAAAGATTATTTTCATATTGTTGTAAATCTTGTTCGATCACCCCTCCATATTTTGCTGAGTGAAATTCGAAGTTTCAGGAATTTTCCCCCCTAATATCGCTGTTCTGAAAATTACTACTAAGCTGTCGATGAAATTATCATATTTTTATCATAGAAAATAGAAGTAAATCGTCCCATTTCTGCTTGAAATTTATCAAGACGATATTAGAATTTTAACCAAAATTTCCGCAGCTTTCACTGAATAATTTAACTCAATTGAAACTTTAGTGAAAATGCTACAAATTTCTAGGATTAACACGGTAAAATCAAACACGAATCACCGATAATATGTTGAATAAATTGTGGCTCCATAAAACTCGACAAGTCAACATGATTAATTTTTCAGTACAGAAAAGGGGAAAAGGCCGTAAATATTCAGAGAAATAGGACTTACAATTAGTGATGGCAGGTGTCAGTGATTAAATTGCGCAAGATTCCAAACAATCACTAGTTCATATTTAAAGTAGCATAAACATAATTTGAATTTTGAAATCTGAAATAAATTCAGTTTAAATGATGAACATCTGAAATAAATTCTCAACCTACGTTGATATTCCTATTCTAAAAAGAACATACACTTAAAGTCGATAACTATCGATATCTCGAATGTCTGTCACGCTTATTCCTCATTGGTTCCAGTCGTCTGAGGCGGCAAATTTAATTCATGATTAATTTAATTTTGAGAGTTTCAATTATGATTGTTACAATTACAGCGCGCTGTAGCGCGCGTTCGGTCTCGTGAATAAATACATTTCTGTTGAGGTTGTGCTCAATTGGCAGTCTAGTGTTATTGATCTCAGTTAATCCACACTGACAGAAAAATCTGAAGTTCGATTTACAATAAGAAAATAGTTGAGGCAGTTTTGGTGAACGATACGATTTTTTTTGTATGCGGCACATAACATTATAGTAACTTCACAAGCGTAATTTTTGCAAATCAAAATGCAGTTAAACTAACCAGAGTTCAAAAGTAACCACGACAAATCTATCGTGAGTAGAACTATAAAATAGTTGCAATGACTACATTCCATTATAGTAATCACTTCTCCGGCCATAATTACCGTAACCCATGCAAAATTGTTGAGGACTTTTTGACTATCGTTCGATGGTGATGGAATATAGTCAGAAGAATCATATTTTTCTCTCAGTGCAGAAGCGACAAAATAAGAGAGTCTTATGAGAAAATAGTATATTTCGTTACGAGTGCGGAAAAGAGTTTTTTGACTCGTGGGAGGTTTATAGCACGAGCCGAGGGCGAGTGATATAATCCCACGAGCTAAAAAAGACTTTTCCCACGAGTATCGAACGATATTTTTCATCACAATGTGTGGAAAAGGGACGTTTTAGGCAAAAGTTACTTTTTCGCACAGCATGATGAAAAGAATTTTTCCAGATTAGAGAGAAGATTAAAAATGTAAAATCTAAAAAAATCGGAAAAAATAAAGAAAAATGTTGTGCCTAATACAAAAATTATCGTCAGCATCAAACTTTTGTGATAAATAATTTATGTTTCTGAATATCCTGAATGTACAGGATGCCTTAATCAACCGAGCAATGATTTTTTAATAAAATAATTGTAGAGAGAATTAGATGAATTAATGTTTTATTCTCGTCAAAGCTATAATTCATGTAAGAAATTATCAATTATGAATTTTTTTTTTTCGGCATTTTAAATGTATTCAACGACTTACGTGGAGTTTGGATATACTACACGGAGAGAAATATTCAGCAAAAATTACGGAACTCTTACTTCACTCACCGATTACGGAATCGAGAAGAAAATTTAAGTGACGGTACCGTAATTTTTCACAAGAGATTCAGATAAAAATTACGGAACGCTCCGGAAAAGTTCCGTGACAGTTCCGTAAAATTCCCTACAACCACATTTCACTCCGGAATTACGGAAAAGATTCGTAATTTTTATTGACAATTTCCTCAATTCTGATTTTGACCAATCAGAGTGCAGTATTCAGAGTCACGTGACGCGGTTCACACTGATAATTTCCCCAGCTGCAGGGAAATTATGAGACTGATAATTTCCCTGTAGCCTGTCAATTGTTTTCCTACGAATTTGACAGATATTCCTCACATTTTGGTGAGATGTGTCCCGTAACCCCGAACACTGCACCCTGATCGGCCAAAATCAGAATTGAAGAAATTGTCCTCCGAATACCCCTCGACCTTCAAAATTCATCGGATATTTCCCTCAAGTTTTCCTGCATATCAACGATCGGGATCAGCTTTGCAGTAAAATTTTAATCTGCAAAACTGATCCCTCTAGTTGCTATGCAACAAAACATTCGGGAAATATCCGATAATTTTGAAGGTCTTGGGGTATTATAGCTGAATATTTCTCTCCGTGTACTTAAAAAGTATAAGAATTAATTTGGGGAGAAATGGATCTTCAACATATCAATTTAAATCGCAAGGCATTTCGCTACCAGTAGAAAAAAAAATATTATTTTCATGCTGTTGTAAATCTTGTTCCATCACCCCTCCATATTTTGCTTCTGTACTATCGCAAACGATAAACAACGGGTCGAACGCCATCCTTCGATCCCCGCTCCAACTTATCTCGAGGGTTTCACGGTTATACACTACCAGAAACGGCTTCTTCTAGATAATCCGTATTCTTTCACGTGGAGAAATCCTTTTTTTAATGAATAAATTGTTTATTTAACTAAGTAGACAAGATTATTCTATATTTTAATTTCTATTCTTTATAGAATCGTTCATTGACATTCAGTTTGTTCTCCATAATTCATTCATCGATTCTCATTCATTATGTTTATTAAAAAGTAAAATTAATAATTAGAATGTAACGGAGAGAAGAATAAAGAAATTAGTGGTGAAAATATTACTTGAGAGGACAATTTGTTTGAACAAAGGAGGAATGAACGAATGGAAAACTTCGATGAATCAAATAATAATAATAAAAAACCACGAATGTATGAAGAATGACTCTATAATCCGTATTCTGTCACCTTGAGAAATTCCTTTTTTAATGAACAGATTATTTATTGGACAAAATTGAGAAGATTATTCTTTATTGAAAGTTAATCTTTATTTGATCGTTCATTGGCATTCTGATGTCGTTCAGTGACATCCACCGATTTTAATCCATTACTTTTAGCAAGACATAACATTTATTTTATTTATTATTTTAGTAATTTTTTAGATTGTCGAATTTAGCTTGGCTTCATTAGAAATTTGGTAAAAATTCTAGGAAGGCGCAGTGTGCTTCACGATTATTGATATTTAGAGATTTATTTTAATGGAAATTCCTCTCTGCGAAGACATTATAGTCTGTAAGTAGGAAAAATTTACAGTGCAAATTAGTGGGATAAGTGTGGGAAATTCCGTTCGTCTTCCTATGGCATAGCTATTTTTGCTAAAGAATTAATTTTTTACCAAAGACTATGCTTCCGAATAATTATTTAGCACATCACTTCCTCCTGAGGTATATTATTTATCGTTTCATATTATTTCATTCGATTGAATTACTTAGAAGGATAATGTATAAAGATATCTCCGGAATTATCTTTAAAAAAAAAGAAATTTTTGCAAATTATTCCATAAATCAAACCAAAAATTATTATTATCGCTTTCATCTTTGAACCCGATCAAAGGAGTATTCAAACAGTTCTTTTGAGCCATCATGCAATCAATCCAAGACTTTTTTTTTAGTTATCGTGGGATAACCGATTTTCGAAAAAATCGAGAATTCTAAAAATTAATTTCCATTGATTACATTCGAAAAATAATGATTAAATTCCATTAATTCATTTGCATCATGAATAGATATAACACAAAAAAACCGAAACTTAAATTTGAACAATCACAAAGCTTCCATTCGGAAGGAAAAAAATGGAGAAAAAAATCATGGTAAAATTCTTATCATCATGCAGAGGGGGAATAAAATTCACGCGCGTTCGTGAATCTTTATTTATCGTGCTACCTACCAAGTCGATACACCAACCACCAAGTGTGGTAGTCAGTTTCGCCTGACTTGGCGATACAGTATTCTTTCTCCCATTTCTTTTTGAATCTGTCTCCTTATACATTTTATTTAACTTTATTTCATCCTCGTGATTCTCCCGGCCTTCCTGAAACCGAGCGCATTACATTCCTTTTGGGATACCCGCGCATATTCCGTATACTTCTGAAGTCAGGAAACTCGAGTTGACAGCGCTGGAGAAATATTGCTTCCCCTATAATAGAAGTTCTGATCTTTTTCAACTCTATCTTTAGTCGTGGAAAGTTTATCTGTCATTCTGTGTCTTGAGGGGGGGGGGGCAATAGCTGTTGGATGATTAAGAAACACAACTTAATTCTTCTAATTGGAAATTATGGATCGGAGGAGGTTGTGAATTGATGGCATTCAGGAGGTAATCGTGGGTGATATTGAGTTGCCAACGAGGAATGTATCCTCGGTGATTGGATAACAGCATCTTGCGAATTGTAACTGGATCGGGGATGGGATTACCGAGTGTGATAAGCATCGATCACGATCGATATCGTCTTCCTTGATACTGTACTTGGCGCCAGTGTGTATTAACAACGTTCACTTCGCAATGATTTAATTCTTATAGTTATTAATATTAGTTGTTATGTTCATAATTGTTGATATTCAATATGTATTTTTGAACATTTGAAACTTGTTGATTATTATTATTCTTTTTTTTTCTTTTTGTATTTTTGCGAATTAACGAGGCGATATGATAAATCCTCAAATTTCTGACTAGTAATAAATCTCTCTATAAGGGTCCAATGCAATTCAATCATTCAATTAACGTCGAAGCTATGTTGGCTGCCAACTTTGGGGCAATGTTGGGTAGCAGCGCTGAGGCAATGTTGGCTGGCAACGTTGAAGCCATGTTGAATTCAATAAATCATTGAATTAATTTTAAAATACATCGTCGTAAAAATTCCATTCGGGAGTCAATTTCTAATTTATTAGCAGCAATAACTATACTCATTTATCAAAAAATGCAATTGTCCACTTGTTTTTTCTCGAGGCCGAGAAAAAATACGAAAAAAATTACCAATGGCCATCCCATGACCCCCATATGACCCTCAATTTTTGATTCTTAATTTCGCGTACCAAATCTTCATCACCAAAAGTCGATTTGGGAATTAATACTGCAGGGAGAAAAAACAAATTCCCCTTTGTTTCTCATTATTTTCACTCTTCAGACGAAACAACTTAATTCATGATTACAGGTTATCTCGTCCATATTTCACCATATGTCCTGCTGTGTGGCTATTTATGACCAATGCAGAACGCACAACCAGGAAAATCAAGAAGAATATCATAAACTCCATGCAATTTCTTGTTTCATTGAAGATGAAAAATGCTCAATTCCGCATAATTTGCGGAATAATTGATTCTCAAATTCATCGAAACATAACATCAGTTCCTCTGAACTGTTTAATTAACTAAACGCACCACGGCATACCGATAAATGGTCACGTATCAGCCATAAACTGTATACCGCCTCCACTACGACCGATAACGCACTCTTTTATATCGTTTCTACGTGTTTTTCCTTCTGCCTCGCTTCTTGCGCCCAGAGGGCCGGTACCATGTACACTGAACGCACCTTAACGCCCACATTCTTACGAGTACGCGGGGGAGTATTCACAGACGTTTTTATATATATTTTTCCCTTCTTTGTTTTTTTATCAAAACTTTTTCATATTATATGGGTACCCCTCCACCACGTGGCTTCTCTGTTTTGCTATTTTCATTCCAACAGTTTTATTTTATCCTGAATCGAATGAATGCATTGTGGCACCGATGGGCAGCATAATGTGAGGTACAAAGTGAAATATATATGCTAAATCGTTTTGCAGTGCCTCTGGGGCTCGCACAATCTTCTTACGGAAACACTTCTATTCCCGTTTCAATGTGGAGTTTTCTATAAAGTCGTTGAGTTTAATTTCCTCGTTAATTAGAGTAGACGCACCTGTGAGAGAGATTCATGGGAATTCTACGTAACTATCTGGGATTGTGAAAAAATTGAGGGGAGTTGGAGGATAATTGGTGCATGCGCCTTTTACAGATATTGGAAGATTCGATGAATTCAATCATTTACGCACGAAAAAATTTAATAGAATAATCTAGCGAATTCGCTAGACGATTCTGTTCAATGTCGATTGAACTTTCTATCAGTTTTTGGCCAATTCTATTGAAATGTTCGGTAAAAAATATTTAACAGAAAAAGTCAATGGAATTCGATTTTTCTATGCAACTTATTCTATTGAGATATTTTCTGCACAATTTAATTGACTCATGTTTTTGTCATTTCATTTTTCACTATTAAAAATTTTCGTCTGAATTTTCCGTCCCAAATTCCGGAAATTTTTATCGTGGTCAAGTTCCACTGCACGGAGAGAAATATTCAATAAAAATTACCAGAAAAAAGACGTAAAAATTACGTTTCGAAACGTAATCTGGGAGCGAAGTAAAATTCAATAAAAAGTATCAATCGTCATGTAAATTCTACGGTCTGTTCCGTAAAAATTACTCATTCGTCCGATGCCTCACGGCTAGCCATGAATCACCGTGAGGGGGAGATTTTAACAACACGTTCCGTAATTTTTCCGGAACTTTTCGTAAAAATTCTTAAACATCCAAGAATTTTCATGTTCTGAGGCATAATAAGTCTTGAAGTTTCTGTTAGATTTTACAACTTCCAGAAATATTACGGGACTTTTTCGTATTTTTTCGGTGACAGACCCGAAAATTTACTGAACGTTTCAGATTTATTCTCTTATATTCCTATAGAAATTCACTGAAAACGATTCTCGCTTGCGGATTACGTGAAATGTTCCGTAATTTTTCTTGAATATTTCTCTCCGCGTGGAGTTTCAGGACATCTTATCATTGAAAAATCTAATATTCCATTGATTTTCTGTTCAAATGATCTGGAAATCCATAAAATACTTGATTTTTCAGTTCAATTATTCTATGAAAACTCAGAAAAATCAAGAAAATCAATGGAAAATTTGAAAATGTCATTTTGATTTTGAATATTCATGTTTCACTTCGTTCGTCCCTCGCATGTGACCCTCAACTCCGTTTGATCCTTATAATCATCTTTTCCCGTTGAAAAATAATCGAGGCCATAGGTATCTTATAAGAACCCCACGGAACTAAACATTCGGAAGGCGATAAAAGTACCGAGGGTGGGGGTAGGCCTCGTAGCACTCGTAGCTCCAGGTATCTTATAGAGAGGTATCTTATGTAAAAATTCAATAACTTATACAAAAATTACTGCGAAGCCCCCTTCAACCGTCATGTCACCACTAAAAATCGTAAACACAAAAGTCATTTCCCCAAAATATCCCTCGCCATCAAATAAACGAATATTCATGCAGTCTGTCCATCCGTAGGTCCCCCGAAAAAAAAACATCGAAATAAGATGAATTCAAACGTCGGCAGTCAGAGTCCCCTCGGACTGGTAATTTGCATCTCAGCAGAATCGTAGAAGCCCGCAAAAAAAACCAAAGATCGTCAAGCTGTGTTTTTTTTCAGATGCGTAAGCGCATCCCAAAACAAAAACAACACTCGCAAAAATAAGAGCGGGAGGTGAGTGAGTAGACTCCAACACCGGTCGTTCGACTTCTCTTTTCGCTGTGACTCGATTTTAGCGAGAAGACCGCAGAAGAAGGCAGAAGCCAAAAGATATATCTCACCCGCATCGTCGCTCCCTCTTTCTCACCCAGAGTTTGAAAATTTTACATCTGTCCTTCCTCTTTATTCCTCACTGAAAACGCACACGGGTATATACGCGGTGGGACTCCACCTTGGGACCCCCTCCCCCCTTCCACCCCC
>NW_021680427.1:2071771-2081705 GCF_001412515.2 Diachasma alloeum
CCCCCCCCCCCCCTCCGCGCCCTTTGTACATATATACTCAAACCGGCAATGGGTACCCACAAGAGGGAGGATAGGAGGACAGAACCCGCCGCAACGGACGACAACATAAAGATTTAAGACTCGTGGATGCGCCAATAAACATGCTGTGCATCGCAGTCAAGGGCTGCTGCACGATCCTCTCTCTCTGTCTTGGTCGCTCTCTCCTTGTCTTTCCGTTCATGCGCGTGTGCTCGCTGTTTCGCTCCCGTGTGCTGTTTCCGTTCCCATTTTCTATTTTGCCTCATTCGTTTCGTTATACATAAAGGACACATAAAGAATGATATCTGGGGAGGAAAATATGGGTTTCCCTTTTTCATTAATGTGATAAGTTGGGATTTGTGGGGCTGGAGGAGGCACAAGTGGATTTTTTACTGATGAAGGATATTCTTTGGATTTATTTGGAAGTCGAGGCTCTCTGGAGTTGCTTTTGGTTTGTGGTGTCATTGTGGCGGTTTAGGGGGTGGGAAGGAGGATAATTCGTGAGGGGGTGATGTTTATTGTGGAGAGGATATTTGTGAGGGATGTGGGGTTATTTTGGGGGGAATGGGTGGACAGCTCGGTAGACTTTTCAGACTGGACTTAAATTGTCCAGTGAAATATGCGAACACGGAGAAAATTATTTATCATAATTATTGTTCTATTATTTTAGGTGTTGACATTCACTAACTAGTTGTTGAACTTCAAATAATTTTCTCCGTGAAACATTTCCGTTCCCATTTTCTATTTTGCTTCATTCGTTTCGTTATACATAAAGGACACATAATGATATCTGGGGAGGAAAATATGGGTTTCCCTTTTTCGTTAATGTGATAAGTGGGGATTTGTGGGACTTGAGGAGTCACAAGTGGATTTTTTACTGATGAAGCATATTCTTTGGATCTATTTGGAAGTTGACATTTTCTGGAATTTCTTTTAGTTTGTGTTGTCATTGTATTATTTTAGCGAATGGGAAGGAAAATAATGCATGACGGAATTATCTGTACTGCGGAAAATATATTTGTGAGGGATGTGTGTTTGTTTTATGGGGATTAGGTGGACAATTTGGACTTGACGCATGTCTTGCATGATTCTCCATTTAAATTATTCAATAAAATGTAAAAATTCTGCTGAGAAACCCTCAGGCCGGAGGGGGGGGGGTGCAGTCGCAAGGCGCTTGCAACAAATGGCGTTAAAAATAAGTGAAACAACATGCAAATTCTTGTTTTTATTCATTCACAAGTGGTGTTTTCTGGAGTTTTTTTACATGGATATGTCTATGGTTTCAGTATGGGGGTCATTTTGAGAAACGGTCCGTATATGCAGCGCCATCTATCGGAATTCTAGAAATTCTAGACATTCCGAGGTAATTTGAGAAGTTTCTGAAAATTTCGCGGAAATTCAGGGAATTTCTAGAAAATTCGAGAGAATTCAAGGAGTTTCCAGAAAATTCGAGGGAGTGCAAGACGCTTTTGGGAAATTCGAGAAGGAAGAAAGAAAAAAGGAAAGACCATGGACGTGTCCACGCCTGCAATTTTTAGTTTGTGTTTATGTGGTATCAAGGACAATAATTCATGAGAAGATGATTTTCTTTGTGGAGGATATTTTTTGGGAGGGGGAGGAGTGAATTAATATTGCACGGACGCTTGGGTTAGTTATCTTATGCACCAAGAGAACAATGATTACCACATTCAGTTCAGAAAAAGAAGTTCCTCAAAACTGCTGGGGAAAACTTCCTGACATTTTCTGTGACTCTCACCACTTATCGCATATCACGTGTCGCTAATCTTATAATGACGGCTTCTAATTTAGAAACATCTTGACGCGTGTCTTGCAAGATTCATCATTCAAATTATCAAGTGAAATGTGCAAATTCTTCTTTTTTATTTCTTAGGCACATTCTTCGATTACGGAAAAACACAATTCCATCAAGAAAAGGTCAGGAGGATCGTTCAGTACGCAATCTAATACTTTCGAAATTTAACTCCGAGAGCATGCACGCATGAAAGAACTCAATAGAAAACTTAGCGAATTCGCTGGAGAATTCTATAGGAATTCTATGGGATTTCTATTGGCATTCTATTGAAAAATTCTATTGAAAAATTCTATTTAAATTTTGCGCTGATTCTATTGCACGTTTGATAGGAAAAAGTAGAGATTTTTTCTGTTAGAATTATTAGGTATAAATTTTCTAAGTTTTTTCCGCTGGATTTTGTGTTGTTTTGCATTACAGAATCCGCGAGGAAAAAAATTAGAAAATTGATGTCCAAGCATTCTTTATAGAAAAAATCTCAAGAGAGAAATTCAAACAAAAATTCGAAATCTATTGACTTTTTCTTATCGTATAGCCAATAGAATCAGCGCAAAAATACATCGAATTTTTTTATAGAATTCCAATAGCAATCCTATGGAAACTCCCATAGAATTTCTGTAGAATTCCAATAGAATTTTCTAGCGAATTCGCTAGCTTTTTTATTGAATTTTTTCATACGTCTGTGTGAATAAATGTTGGAGGGATGCCTGGTTTCAACAATCATCTGGAACCAAAACGTCGTATTTTTTCCTATTGAATTTGTTATTCCAAACAAATATAAAAGGCTGGACGATCCTATTCTGTGGGCATACCAGAAAGGCACCGTCAGCACTGATCGCACATTCTCTGATAAGTTCATGAACTCGGAAATGTCAACCACATGAGTAATTGCTACATGTAAATGCTTAATTTTTAACATTCTCTTGTTATGGATGAGTCATAGTTACAACACTGTTTAAAAAATTTGGCTGAATTTTCCGGAGAAAGAACTTGAATTTTATTTAAGGGGAAAAAGTCAATAGTATTTCAAGTTTCTCTGAAAATTCCAGTGAAGTCCCAATTTTTTAGCAGCAGGAAGACGGAAATTCCACAATTTACATGAATTTTCATGTAAAAATCGAGGTAACAATGAATATTCACTGAAAAATTCCCTTGAACTTTCATGAAATTTCTTTGAAATTCAGAGAAATCTGGAATTCAAGGAGAGACTTCACTCAATTTTCCTAATTATTCATTACTTTTTCCGGAATAATTAGACTGAAATTTACAGTTTCCACGGATTTTTTCATGAAATTATGAATTTTCAGTGAAAAAATTTTCTGAAATTTCATTGGAAATGTTTCTTGTTATAAATTTCCAAGACTCTTACCGGAAATTTCAATAGTAAATTTTAATAGTTAACTCTCGAAATTGGTACTTTTGATTGAAAAATTATAATTTGCCATACGGAGAGAAATATTTAGTAAAAATTACGGAACAATTCACGTTATCCGCAATGGGGAATCGTTTTCCGGCAATTTTTATAGGAATGGCATAGAAGAAATTTGAAACGTTCAGTGAATTCTCAGATTCATCACCAAACAAAGTACGAAATTGTCACGTGATTTTTCCCGAAGAAGTAAAATCTTACAGAAATTTCCCGACTTATTATGCCTCAAAAATAAAAAATTCTTGAACGTTCAACAATTTTTATGAAGCTAGTGAGTTATTTCTAAGTTCCGTTCCGTAAAAGTTCTCAATCGTTGGGGAAAAATTACGGAACGACTTGTTCTCCCCACAGCAGTGAATCATCAGACGGGTGGTCAATTTTTACGGAACAAATCGTAGAATTTACGTGGTGATTCATACAATTTCAGTTCCGACTCACACTTTTTATTGAATTTTACTTCGCTCGTGGATTACGTTTCGAAACGTAATTTTTACGTTTTTTTCTGGTAATTTTTATTGAATTTTTCTCTCCGCGCAGACATCGTATGACTCTCTGTCAATAAGCAGAAAGTAAACTTTTGTTAGGTCTATTAAATATTAAAAATGGAGAACCAAAGTTAAAATTTCAAAGTTTGAATTATAAATTCATCGCCAATTGTTCGGTAACTTTAAGCAACTCTATATTTCGGATATTGTACATTTTGCTGCAGATATAAGGGACATATTTGAGATATATCTGCGGATATATATTTTTCCATGTGGGATATTCTTGTGCATGTGCATATTTGTTCAATTTCGTGAAATGTACCCAAGTAAATTCCACTCCCGTTGAACTTCGTCAATGGATATCTGAATCGCTCTCAGCGGCGATTTATCTGAGACCTCTGTGATGTTAGCAGTTGATGCGGGCCGTCGTCTTGATGGCTCAAGTGCTGGCGAGAGTTACAGATGGGGAATGTGAGATAGTCTGCTGCTGGAAACTTCAAATACTTCGTAATTTTTACGGAGTCCGATACAAATGGATTGAACTCACTTTATCATTTATTGCGATGGGGCTCGCAAATTTCAGCGATGTAACACCATCAAAATGTCAATAATTTCACAACGTCGAAACCATCGTCAGACGGATTCAAAATTTTCTGAAGATATTGATATCCTCATCAATAAATAATTCATCCTTATATTTAAACAATTCGCAATGGGTTCAGCCAAGCTCTTTTATAACATTTTACAATTGAAATAACGACAACATACATGAATGAATAACTAAGTAAATTAATAAGCGACAGTAGTAGTAACAGGAGTAGCGTCGGGCCCAGCGGTCGTTCAAGCTGAAGATATCCAAGTACTTTGGCTATTTTTTGCCCAGTGAAATTTCTACTTTTGTAGTCGAACATCAGAGCTTTCATTTGAGCCCCGTTTGACTCTAAGTTTCCGAACATTTTACAATGATTTTATTATTTAAACTTTAAACGGTTAGAAAACACTTTAAGAATCTGAAACAAATGTGAAATTGGTTTTGCATTGTATATAGGATAGTTATTTTTGCCATTTAATTAGCAATATCCTTCCGAATGGTTATTTGGCACATCATTTCCTTCTATCATATATTAATAATATATTATGATAATATATCAATATATTAATAATATATTAATAATATATTATGATAATATATCAATATATTAATATATTGGATAATTCATTGTTTATTTCATTTTATTAAATTGAATAAGATTTCCTTTCAACTAATTTTCAGCATCATTTCTTATTATCCCGTTTCTTCTATACAACCGATTGTCTTTTTTACAATTCTATGTCTCCCCTCAGCCCTTCGACAAAATGTTAATAGAAAAATTTTATTTACACATACTTGAATGATTTTCAACAATTATTGCTGTCAACTTGTACCTCGAACACACGACGTTGTCACTTTTTCTATCCATATTAATTATTTTCCAATTATCCAAAAGAAAAGTTAGAAAAATAAAAGACGGCTTGAACTATGGGAAAAAAAAAGGAAAGTTATTAAAAAAATATTTCGAACACAAAAATGCTCGAAATAGATTGAAAATTTGTAATTGAAATATCGTTTTTTTTGTTCAGCGCTTGGTTTTCTGCAAGAGAACAATAGATTCCCTTCTGTCTCACTTCCTACATGCCCACCCCGCCATAATTACTTTGAATAATTATTATTTAAAATTATAATTTTGCTGAAAATCTGACCGCCTATTGTGAAATTTAGGGATTGTCTTCCAGATTTCAATGCAGTAATTCAAAAACAGTCATTAATCCCTCACGGACGGGGCCCTTCTATTATCAAACGTGGTGCGTGCTCAATACGACTTAAATTCCATTATTTCTAATGAATGGAAAAATATGAAACCGATTTCTGATTGAAGCTACAGTATTCCGGTTTCCAATTTTGTCTCTTTGATCAAGTTATCCTTCATAGATTTGGAAATGGTCAATTTTGAAAACAAGCGTTCAGATTCGCATGGGTCGATACCATGCATCGACCCCGCACGTGAGAGGTTAAGCACTTTGAGAGCATCAAGTCTCTCAAAGTAAGGGAAACCCCCTGAAAATTGAAACTTTGCTTGCTCTATGCGCCATCTGCCGGCGACCAACTCCTATCCGCCAATCACCGACCGCCATTCATAACACCCTTCAGCGCTAGAATCCTCCAACAGTAAAATCCCCAAGACCATAACTCTCAAACAAACAATCACAAATTAACCCGCGCAGAAACAATTCCCCTACCCATAACTCCTCACTGCAACTTCCTCGAAGACATTATCGTCAGCCATTCGTCGATCCGCCGAACACACGTCCCTGTGTACTTCCAGCATTCATCCGCAAATTGATAATCCACAATTACCGACAGGGTGCAAACAGAATGCCCATTATCCCCTCAGCAGTCAATCACTTCCCCTTGAACAGCAATCTCTGAACAAAACTCCCCCATTCATAAACCCTCATCCGAAAGGGCATGAGGCCTAAAAAATCACAATTTAGTAGAACCCTCATCCGTAAAGAACTACACCGAAAAAATTCTCAAAAAAATTACGAGTTTCCATTTTTACAGAAGCGACTGAAGTCATATATCCCAGTGTTTCACGTGCATACACCTGTCGTAATCCTATCGAAATTTATGAAAGAAAACGATCTAGCGTTGGAATAAAAGCTTTATTACAAGTTATTTGGATAAACCCATTGATTTGATTAAAATACCCAATCCTTCGCCTAATGCCGTCTTATTACAGCCTTTTTTCCCCGAATCTTAACCGAAAAGGGAATTCTCAAATTCAGCGATGATAATTTCTGTAAAAATTGCTCACCACCAACTGCCAATGACCTATACCATGTGTTAAGAAACTGTCCCAAATTTACTGAGGAAAGGAGATATCTTACAAACAAAACACAACTAAGCTTATCTAATGCTGACACACTCAAATTTTTTCTTAACTCTACCAAATCAACTGATATTTTTGCACTCCATAACTTCCTAATGAAAATTATCAAACACGAAACAAATAATTGAGATGTATCCAAAGTTTCGCTCATGATGTTAAATATTGTAAGCTTTATTATAAAACTAGCCCATAAGATGGAATGATAATTGTACTCGATAAACAATAAATTAAGCTCTATACTCGACTCTCCTTTGTACAAGACTATGTAATGTCTTAAGCAATGAATAAACTGATTGATTGATTGATTAAAATATAACATTTGCACTGTTAAACATTTGTGTCTCAGTTTTCCGTGTCAAATCCTGGAAATTTTTATCGTATTCAATTTCCACTGAAATTTCAGGAAATCTTGTCATTGAAAAATCAAACATTCCATTGATTTTCTGTTCGAATGATCTGAAAACCAGTAAAATAGTTAATTTATCAGCTCAATTACTCTGTGAAAATTCAGGAAAAAATGGAATTCATGTCATTTTGTTTTTGAAAATTCATATTTCATTGAACATTCGATCAAGTTGAGGAATTTCCATCTCATTCCCACTAAAAACACATGAATTTCCTTGAATGCTACCTAAAACTTGAAATTTCATACAAATTGTTCCCCTAAATCCGATTCAATGTCACTCTTATGAGAAGTGCTAACATATCTTCCATGAAATGTAAAAAAATTTCGAACAGTGTATTAGATTTTAAAAAACCAATTTTACAGTTGATGAATTTTCTCAGCTACAGATTGGTAAAAATTACGGAACAATTCCCAAAAATACAGATATATCATACCACAAAAAAATAAAACTATTTTGTCTCGGTGGAATTAATCCAGAAAAATAAAGAGGAGTTTCACAAAATTTGTGGTGACATGGTACAGTCTTTTTTGTTTTATTGACAATCCAACAAAATATTCATATTGACTTCCACATTTTCTATAATTTGATGACATAAAAGGTAGTTTATACGTAAATATTCACTAATTTTTCAACGGATCAATACAGAAAAATCGGTTAATATTCCACACTGTTAAAAAATTTTGTCTGAAATTTCCAGTTCATTTTTTCGAAAAGTTTATCGAATTTAATTACCACTGGAATTTCAAGGAATTTCGTCATTGTAAATTCTGAATTTCAGGGAAAAATCAAAGCGAACTGCAAATTTCCGTTCCATTTTCCCCGAAAATGAATAGAAAACTAAAAAATTCCGGTAAATAAATTCTTGAATTTTCAGGACAGTGACACTGAATCAGGGATCCCCCATCAATATTAAATTTCTGTAATATTACAGGGACATTACCCTTACATTATTGAAGGTTTAAAATATGTTGATTCAATTTTTTAAATAATATAATATTAATAATCTGATTTTTTACGAATAATGATACATTTGAAATTTGTTAATTTGAAACTGTAAATTTACTACTAAGTGAATAATTCAAATTTCTTGAAAGGGGATTTTCAATTACACAAGTAATCGTCACAAGTAATCTTCCTACCTCGAATTATTGATTGATAAAATAGTTGAAAATTTAAATATTTGAATTGATGATACTCAAGTAGTCAAAAAATTTCAGGAGTGATGTTATGTAATTAAGGGCTACAATATCAACCCTAATAAAATATTACAAATTTGGCTATCCCTGCACTGAATGCGATTTAGGGGGAAAAAAATAATGGAATTTCAGATTTCACTGAAAATTCAATATAATTAGGCGCTGAATATTCACATTAGATTGGAAATTCAAATAAACTAACGAATTCTCATCTTTATAGTGCTTGGAATTTTACACTGTAACTGAATTTTCAGTGAAACCTGAAATCTCATTATTTGTTCCCCTAAATCGCATTCAGTGTCACTGTCTTGAAAATTAGTAGTCAACTGTCCACAAAATTTAATTTTCTTCTAACAGTGCATATGCAGTTGACTCCGCTAAAATTACCCGAGGGGTGCAGCAGTGAATCACTTCCCCTTAAGGGTGAGAAGTGAATTTGAAAAAAGATTCAAAAAAATTTTTTTCTTTCCCTCCATCATTGGAGAAATATGTATTCATCCATCCGACGAAATTTCAAACCCGCAACCGGAACTAGACATCGAGAAAATAAATGCGGAACATCCTCTATTTCGCGTGACGAACCTCGAGAAAGCATGGGATCAAATGGGTACGACGGGTTGAAATATCTCTCTTATTCACCCCGGTACCCCATTGTTTTTTGTCNGTGAATGTCAATTTTCAAGGTCATCCCCAAATTCACTTGGCACCCTTAACCAAAAACCTGCAACCAAAACTCCCCATTCATACCCCCTCCTCCACACTGATAGAATGATTCATTTATTCCAAACGAGATTCGTTAACTATTAACGAATGTTAGACTTGAATATGACCAAATAAATATTCGTTAATAGTTAACGAATGGTTCACTTCAATGGCGAAAGTCAAGTCAAACAAGGCTCCTCAAATATACATTCGTTAACTATTAACGAATGAACATTTGGTGAGACCGAATAGACCATAACCTCCAACCAAAATCCATTCGTTACCAATTACTAATCCCCTCTATCAGTGCAACCACCCACAATCCCTAAAACCCCGCAATTCAATAAACCCCCAGCCCCAATCAACTCCCCCTCAAAAAACCCAAAAAAATCACGAGTTTCCATTTTCGCAGAAGCGACCGAAGTCATATATCCCAGTGTCTCACGTGAATACACCTGTCGTAATGCGATGGAAATTCATGAAAGGGAACGTTCCGGCAGATCGTTGGATCTTCCCTCCTTGTTCTGTTCTTATGGGCCCGCAAGGAGGATGAGGACTCTTCTAAGTTTGCCGGCAAGCCTCCGAGTCCCTTCTGGAACAACGGGGTGGCACTGCCGCGTTGTTCCCCCCCTCTCCCCACCGCCCCCTTCGCCCTTTCCACCCGATTCCCGGGACTTATTTATTCCTCTCTGCGTTGCATACTGTGGCTATGGGATTCACCACGGGTATAGGAGTTTCGCCGCCGCCCTTGTATCATCCCCCACTCCACCCTCTTCTTCTTCTCCACCTCATCGTTCTCCTCCTTCTTGTTTTTATTTTTTCTGTCCTTTTGGCCGTTTTCTGCTTCCGCAAACGACAGCCGCTTTATTTATACCCGCCTTTGCATCGCACAGAAGCGAGAGCTCGACTTTTGCATTTTGCGTTTCGTCTTTTCTCTCCCCCCCCCCCCCCCCCCCC
>NW_021680427.1:2081782-2117200 GCF_001412515.2 Diachasma alloeum
CCACTGTCCCCCCTCCACCCCTTCGCCCCTCTCGCAAGATTTATTTTTTATTTATTTTGCTTTTTCTTCTCATGCATATTGGGATTATGCGCCGGTATTGGCAGAGAAACTGACGTAAAATAAAATAAAGGGCTGGAGGAATGAGAGGAGTAAGATAAATAAAGGGACAATTCCGTTACTGTATCACCTGTCACGGGGTACAGATGGATGGCATTCAACAGGTCTATATCGCATACTCGGATTCAGTGACTTGACACGATGATTGGAGGGTACTGATCGAGCTTTTCCACGGAGTCGGGGTTTTTTTTTTATTAGGCTCTTGCGGGGATGTTTTTACCATTTGCGTTATGTTGTTTCTATTCATCAATTGGGGGGAGATACGCGGTACGACAAGTTGAATACCTATTGGCGGGGATTGCTGGGAGTGGGTATTGTATGAGGAGAGACGAGTGTCCATCAATGGGACGCATGCGACTGGCTGCCACGCGCCGGGTTTGCTTACTGATGATTGTGGCGGGGGTGATGAGTTTATGCGGTTTTTCAGGCAGGTTAGGGGTGACTTTTTTAGGGGATTTTTGGAGGACGGGGTAGGGGAAGGGGGCATTCTGGCGTTGAAGCACGGAGAGAAATATTCAATAAAAATTACCAGAAAAAAGACGTAAAAATTACGTTACGAAACGTAATCTGGGAGCGAAGTAAAATTCAATAAAAAGTGTCAATCGTCACGTAAATTCTACGATCTGTTCCGTAAAAATTACTCATCCGTCCGACGCCTCACGGCTAGCCATGAGTCACCGTGAGGGGGAGATTTTAACAACACGTTCCGTAATTTTTCCGGAACTTTTCGTAAAAATTCTTAAACATCCAAGAATTTTCATGTTCTGAGGCATAATAAGTCTTTAAGTTTCTGTTCGATTTTACAACTTCCAGAAAAATTACGTGACTTTCGTATTTTTTCGGTGACAGACCCGGAAATTTACTGAACGTTTCAGATTTATTCTCTTATATTCCTATAGAAATTCACTGAAAACGATTCTCGCTTGCGGATTACGTGAGATGTTCCGTAATTTTTCTTAAATATTTCTCTCCGTGAGGGGTATTTTCCTCCGTGGAACAGAGAAACTAGTGGGAAATTGCTCTTGTATTGCATCAATGCAGTTATTTTTGCTAATAAATTAGCAATATAGTTCCGGATGGTTATTTTGCACATCATTGCCGTCTATCGTGTATAGTTCACTATTTATTTCCTTTTATTAAATTGAATAAGGTTTCTTTTCAACTAATTTTGTTGGATTTTCAACTTAGTTGAATGTTTTCAGCATCATTATTCTTATTATCCCTTTTCTTCTACACAACCGATTGTCTTGTTTACAGTTCTCTCCCTCTCCCCTTAGCCCCTCGATAAAATGTTAATAGAAAAATCTTATTCACGCACACTTGAATGAATTTGAAACATCACATTTGAAGAAACCGTTCGAAAGCTCACTTTCAGGGAAATTCATGAAAAATTCGAAATTTTCAACAATCATCATAAAAATCGAATCAATCAATATAGCTATCGTAATCATCTTTTAACGTCGACGTAATGGCACTAAAACGAATATTTTAAGCTATGATTGAATTCATTTGAAACCTGATATTCAAAGATATCCCCGGAATTCTGATTTTCAAAAAATACAAAATTTTTGCGAATTTTCAAATAAATCAAAATAACGTTTATTGCTATTGCCTTCATCTTCAAACTCGATCAAAAGGACACCCAAACAATTGTTTTAAGCCACCATTTAATCAATTCAGATTTTTTGTTGTTATCGTGGGACAACCGATTTTCGAAACAATTCGAAAATTAAGAAAACTAATCGACGAATTAAGTTTTAATTAATGGCGATTAATAGGGCTCAGCAATGCCTACATTTGAAAAAAAAGATTCAATTCCATTCATTCATTAGCAAACAATTGGAGAGAAACTTTGTTACATACGTACACACGTACGGACGAGGTCTAAAAATTTGCATTTTCGAACTTTTGGATTATACTGGGTCCATATAACACAAAAAATCTAACACTAAAATTTGACAACTTGAAAAAAAATTCGTTTTCAGGAATTGATTGTCATTGCCATTGATTTCGAGGGACATGTCAATGATTTTTAGGAGTCTATCACCAGTTATTGGGGGAACTGAAAACTGACTAGAATAACAAACAAGAAAAAGGTGCAATTCTTCACTAAATTTTCAACAAATTGATACTAAAAAACCGTTTACATTGCATATGATATTGACTACAAGGTGTATTCTAATTAAAAATTGCGGTTCGATGAAGAAATTGGGAATTCTCGTCTTCCTGCCATTCAAAAATCTGAAATTTCATGATATTTTCCCCCTAAATCGGAGTCAAATTTACTCTTCTAAAAATCACTACTCAATTGTCCATAAAATTTCTACTTTTCTAACAGTGGAGAAAACATTTCTTCATATCTAAAAAATGATTCATTTGATGTGAATAAAAACGCAAATAAAAATCATGTTCAAGTCTGAATAAAAGCTTTAAAAAAATAAAGATAAGTTTTACGAGATTAAAAATGTTTTGACACAGTACAAGCTTCTTTGTTCTATTCAGAATCCAACAAAAACTTTACATCATTCTCTTCATTTTTTATAATTTTTTGAGATAAAATAAAATTTACATCCAAATATTAACTGAATCTTCACCAACTCAATACTGAAAAATCCGTTAATATTGCATACGAAGACTCTGCAATCTATTCTCGTCGGTGGTTTTCAGTAGAACCATTCCCGCAAAATTTCACTAAAACATCTTTTTTTACAGCCAGCCGGTGGGTCAACAAACCCCCATGATTTATCTGCGTGCAGCAGCGAAAGCGTGAAAAGAAGAAACAGCTACCGGTCTTTTGGTCCCTCGCATTAGGGTAACGCGCGATGACACCTTACAAGCACTGGCGGACTCACTTTGGATTCAATTCACCCAATGTCTCCGCATCCCTTTCTCTCCCCCTCCCTATTCCTTCATTTTTTTGTCACACTCCCCCGAACAATCAGGGGATCAGTTCAGTTCGGTGGAGATCGGTATCACTGACTTTATAGTGGAGTCATTCGTCTTGCGGAAATCTCGAAAATAAATAGTGTCATTGAGATCTGCACATATTTTTCGTGTTATTTAAGAATTTCCATGCTAAATTGAGGAAAAAACGATCCATTCTGTCATAGTTTCTTTTTATATATTAAATAAAATGGAACGTGAAATCTAGACGATTTGAGCTCTCTAAAATCATTTGGATCCAAGTTTTCATGACACTTTTTCCTCCAGTACAATTTCGCGTTTATTACCATCTCCAAGAGATAATAAATTTTTAGTATCAGATAAATATTTATTTAGTTTAAGGAAAAAATTTATTTGATTCAAATCAATCATTTTTCTGGGTGCAGACATCACCGGTAATCCGAGTCATTCTAGTCAGTGTGTGGTATCACCAACAGATGATATTTGGACAATCGTGACCCTCATTCTGACCCTCATGACCCTGATTCTGAACCTCTTGATCCTTATTCTGACCCTTATGACCCTTATTTTGATCTTCATGACCCTTATTCTGACCCTCATGACCCTGATTTTGAACCTCGTAACCCTTATTTTGACCCTCATGACCCTGATTCTGAACCTCGTGACCCTTACCCTGACCCTCATGACCATCATTTTGACGCTCGTGATCCTTATGTTAACCCTTGTAACCCTTAATTGTGGAGTCTTATTTTCGAGTACCAAATTTTTATCACCAGAAGTCGATTTGGATTTTCATGATATAGAGAGAAAATTCCTCCCTCCGCGCAGATGGAATAAAATTAGAATGAATGAAGATCTTTGGTGTACAGATAACCATGAAAAATAATAGTAGCCATAGGTTTTGAAAGTACCTTGAGAGGAGTTAAGAGAGTTTGGTATTGGGTGCGTACGCAAAAGCGATGCCGAACAAATAAATGCTGGAAAAACAGGAACAAAACCGACATTATGTGGCATTAACATACAAAGTATGTCAGAGACGTTTGGGTCCCAAGGCATAACATAGTATCGTTCTCGCATACCCTCAGGAAGCCGAGAGTAAAGAGAGGTTTCAGAAGGGGGAGGGCGACCAAAAGAAGAGGATGAGGACAACCACGCGCAACGCCACGTAAGACAAAGAGGTAAATGCCGAGGAGACTCTTTCGATCCGACGTTTTCTTCTCTCTTCTCTCTTTCCCTTTAGTCTTTCCAATGGTTTGTGCACCTCTATGGTTGCGGTAAATGCAAAAGGATGAAGCCGGGGGGAGAGAAGGACGGAAAAGAGAGTTAGGGAGGGAAACCACTGCCAGAGAGATATCCAGGGGCATAGCCATGAGAAGCTAAAGGGCAAAAGGAAGAAAAAATTCAAGAGCATATATTGAGGAGACGCACACATAAAACTCTGGGGGATTATACTTTTGTAGTTTACTTTGGTTGTAAGGGACAGGGGAGTACTTCTGATTGGCTACTGCTGCTGGAAAATATTGGGATCGTTATTATTTTTTTTTTGTGATTTGTTCATTGTGGAGATTTTTTATGAATTCTTGCATTGGATTTGAATGGTTGATTTTTTTATTTTGATTTTTTACTTTTCATGACGTGAAGATGTAGAATAGCAAAATGACCCTTATTTTTTTTTATTTTTATAATTTTTCTAACACAGAGAAAAAAGTTGGATGAAAATTACCGAGAAAGTCGTGGCATATTCTACTGTACGGAGGATAATTGTGGAGCGAAATGTAATTCAATGAAAAAATATTTGCTTGTGGTGGATATTTTACGATTCGATAGCTGAAAAAAAACATCTATGGATGCAAAATTTATCATTCACGTACACTGGGATAATTTTTGAATGGAATGCAGGGTAAATTTTACAGTTTCGACACAAAATACCCTCACGTTCAGTAAATTTTCTCGAGCCAACGGAAAAAACACTACACTGTTAGAATTTTTTTGAAATTTCAGTCACGACGTCATTTGAATTTTCGATGTTGTGAGGTTGAATTCAGTTTCAAATGAAAGCGTTCCCTAATTTTCCTATTCATCTTGAAAATTCAAGAAAATTGGGTTTTTCATGCAAAACAATCATTGATTTTTCAATCAAATCTTGAATTTCCGAATTCAGCGTGAAAATTGAACATCATATACAATTCAATTTTCAATAGGTTGAGAATTCACAAAAGTTGTTGCTTGAATTTTGAAAATTTTCAAGATTTTTCAGGGCCGTAAGGACCTGAAAATAAACAATTACTTGATTATTCAATAAATTAATTGATTCGCCAATGACGAAATATACAGAAATTTCTATGTAACTTTGTCGTTGTTAAAAATTTCAAAAATAATTTTCTCATTGTATTCGTCTCGCATTTTCTCCGATATAGAATAACTAACAGATAGACGGTTAAGGACAATTTGAGGTCTGTCAAGAGATAAAAAATTGGTAAATCACCCAAATACGCCAACAAGGGGTTCTATGCCTGAAAGAATATATGAACTATAGGAAAATAATGATTTGAAGTGGAAACAATGAAGGAATAAATGATAAAATGACGAAAAAGAGAGCCTAAAAATCCAATAGATAGACGACTGACCACAAGATGGGCGGTGGGTTACCAATAAATAGATGATCATATTTAATGGTTATTCAACCAAATTCATCCTTCTGCATGTTTAAAAATAAAGAATGATCCTTTTCGATAATAATAATCGAACAGATACCGTGTTCATTTGTCCTGATGACTGTTTTTTCACTTTGTTCCATCAACACTGCTCGACTGTTATCTAATTATTCACACCGCCACCCGAGAGCCAATACTGTACCTCGTGAGAATATGTTTTTTTTACGTTCAAAGTGTTCATAAGTTAAATTTGACGATTCTCTTATGCTGGAAATTTCGTTGTGTTCAGATTTTTGTAGAAACATTCTGATGAATGGTACGTGAAGAAGTAGAATAGAAAAATGTGATCATTCTGGATAACAGATCGGGAGCCATTATTCTTGTCCACTGAATTTTAAATTAGTTCGAATCTATGCAGTCCATTTGCATAACGTGATGGATTTATTACAGTTTCCTTGGGAATTTATTTTTTGATTTTGTCTCTGCATTATATTGAGGGTTATAGTGGATTAGCGAATAGCATAATTTCGCTGCTCATCTTATTCAATCCAAGATGATCCTTAGTATATTTTGATTCGATTGAGATGAATCCGAGAGCTGCCAATTACACGAGATGAAAAATCCTTGTGCACATGTCGAACTACATATTTCATCACACTATCCGTAAAACATCGTTTAACGGACTCTTCGTATCCGTCACACGCCATTCACGGACATTGTGAAGAAATAGTACATTACGACTGACCTTCATCGAAGATGAAGACGATAGCAGTAATCGTTACTGTGATTTTTGTGAAAATTTGCAAATTTTTTTTTTTTGAAAATCAGAATTCCGCAGATATCTTTGGATTCCTGACTTCGAATGAATTGTATCATGGCTTGAAATGTTTGTATTGATGCCCTTAAGGGGAAGTTGAACGACGCTTACGATAACTGCCTCCGTTGATTCAATTTTTTTATAATAATTTTCAGAAATTTCCAATTTTTCATCAGTTTCCCCGAAAATTAGCTTTTTCATCACGCTATGACGAAAAGTGAACTTTTCGGCACGCTCCGCATGCCTAAAAGTCCAATTTCCGCCACATTGTGATGAAAAATTTTGTTCGTAACTCGTGAAAGAATGTTTTTTGCACTCGTTACGAAATATACTATTTCATGGTTTCCTCAAATGTGATGTTTCAAACTCAATCAATTATGGATAAATACATTTTTTTCAACGATATTCTGTTGAAATTTTGTTATGATATAAATAGTATCACTCTTTCATTTGATTTATACAAGAATTTCAGGAGTCGCTTATGGTATTCGAAAGTTTGTTGCCTTTCCATTATTGTGGAAAATACTTTCGTTGATTATTTGAATGAAAGAAAAAGGTTCAAATTCATTTAAGGCTAATCCATTTATTTAATACTTTTGAGGATTCATGCAAACCTGTTATGAACAACTAAAATATCATTTTTAAAAAACTGATATATTCATAATAATCGACAGCCATAACCTTCACGTGGCTTATGGAAACGACAAACCTGTTAAATACAGAGCTTAGAAAGAAGCCAATTGTAATAACTAGAAAACGATTCAATGAAAATATAAAAGCGAAATGAAACCATGAAATGTAGCTTATAAAATGAATGCTACAGAGGAACAATGAGAATGATGAAATAATAATGAAAAAAAATAAATAAATAAAAAGTTCTATAAGAGAAAATAATAATAAGAATAATAATAATTATAAAATTCAACTGAAGAGAAAAATTGCCACAATTGATTGAAAAAAAACTTATTCAATTTAATGAAATAAAGTAAAATATAAATCATATACGGAAGAAAAAAAATGCAACATGGTCATTCGGAAGCATATTGCTAATTTATTAGCAAAAAAAGCTATACTATATGCTATACATCGGCAATTTCCCACTTGTTCAACCTTGTGACGAAAATATCTATTTTGACGGTAGGCGGAAAAATGGCCGAAAATGACCAGTCATTTTGCCGTCTGCCGTACACAACGCGTGTTACTACCCATCGGCTATTTTTCTGTACATTCTATTTTGTCAGGGATGTTACATTCAACGAGTGGCCAACTGTTCTTTCTTTCATTCAATTATCCACTCCATAGTCATCATTTTGGGAAAAGATATTGGTTGCCCATTAAAACGTAATTAATCATTTATCATTATCAATTTATTGTTTTCTCATAACGATCATGATTTAGAAAACGTAAAATTATTTCAATCGTCATGAGGAGTTTATTTTCCATTTATCAGAACAAAAATTACTTCCATCATTATATTACATTTTTTTTTTGTTCCATATGTATACCCTCTCGGGTTTTTACATTTTGTTCCCTTCCCTATCTGCGTTACCATGGGCCGACTTACTTTATTCCCAACTGCACCCCATTCGGGATTGGACTGCCAGGGAAACCATGGAAAACCTCAGTCGTGCAGCCGGCCGATAATGCAGGGATTGCACTGTGTCCATTGGTCACACTGACTCAATGGGCACAGTGGGTTCTCTACATTCGTCCCTAGCGACTGTAGTCCCACGCGGTTTTAGGTGTGCCTAAGCAGACACCCATCCAAGTACTGGGCAGACTGAACGCTGCTGCTTCACCACTACAGCCACTCATTATATTACATAATTAATGTACAATACTTTCCGAGGATTCATCATTATATCCATATTGCTTATGGATAAAAATAAAAGCAATCCGATTTTACATAAAATTCACTGTAATATCGGCAAATTTGTTGACTACAGCGATTAAAAAAACATGAAGGTCACAGCATTTTCAAAGAGTAAGTTCAATCAATGGTGTAAAAATTCAAAATAATGAGAGTATTTCAGTTATTTAATGCCTATCATTTTTCATATTGTACTAAATATCCTTTAACAGTTAAAACACCTCGACATTTAACGTGCACTTGGTATTTAATGACCCATTGAAGTTTAGCAGTGGGCCCGAAGATATCAGCCAACGAGTCTTTGCCCAGAAGTTCTGGAAGAAGAAATCGAAGGGTCACTCGTAAATTATTGCAACGCATGAGGAAAGGACATGAGTAATGGATTTGGGCCTTACGATATGGATCGTTGTGTGTCAACAACTGCACGTCGTGCTCTTTCGTAAAGGCTTGGAGGGCTGGTGGAACCACACAGCAAGTGGCAAGATTTATTTGCACAATGCTTGGCCGAACCTGGATGATAAAAGTATGTTTGCATTGAATATTAAATTTTTCATGATACCAGATCCATTAATACTTCAATGGATATTGCATAGATGGCGCTTCAGGTAACTCTTTTTTTACATGTAATTATTATCCTTTCCAACAGAAAGCATAATGAAACGAATGGAGATTGTTTTCTTAAAAAATGAAAGCATAATCGAATGAGTGGAGAAAGTAAGACGGTTTTCATGAGTACAATCGTCTTGCGTCGAATTTTCATGACGCCCGCCTAAAATACAAAAGAGAATTGAATACTACTCTATGAAACATGAATAAACGAATCATAATTGCCCAAATCATTTAGACCAGAGTAAAATAGAATAATGCTACTTTCTTCATATTGCGTTTACTAAGGTTTCTTCGAACAAAGTTGATTAGAATTAATAGCTAGAATTACGAGATTATCTGATATTTTTGACGTTAAGGATAGGAGAATCCGAATGCAGTATAGTGAAAATGATGATCGACTCTTTCACTTTGAACAAATAATATGAATATCCAGATGCAAAATTTCTGATATGAATAAAAAGAAGCTGTGACTCAATATTCCAAATGAAGTTTTAATTTTTAATTTGGTGCTGAAAACACGAGATGACAATATTCTGCGCGGGAAATTATATTGATGAGATAAACAACAGATTAATTGAGTTACCGTGTGAATGAACTAAAAATTGATAACAGTGTGGGCACGCACTTTTACCGGAGTATCATAAAACATTGAATTCCAGAAATTTACACTCTAAAGTGTGTTCTAGAAGAAATTGATTGGAATTATGATTAAAATCTTATTTAGTGAGCCTAGGAACATAAATAAACGAATCGTAATTGTTCAAGTGATTTAGGCCAGAGGAGAAAATAGAATAATTCTACTTTTTTAATAATGCGTTCTCAAATAATAAAGGGTCTTTCGAACAAAGTTGAATAGAATTAATAGCTAGATTTCCGAGATTATCTGACATTTTTTACATTAAGAATACGAGAATCTAAATGCAAAATAGTGAACGTGATGATCGATTTTTTCACTTTGAACAAATAATATCAATATCCAAATACAAAATTTCTGATATGAATAAAAAGAAGCGGTGATTCAATATTCCAAATGAAGTTTTAATTTTTAATTTGGTGCTGAAAACACGAGATGACAATATTCTGCGCGGGAAATTATATTGATGAGATAAACAACAGATTAATTGAGTTACCGTGTGAATGAACTAAAAATTGATAACAGTGTGGGCACGCACTTTTACCGGAGTATCATAAAACATTGAATTCCAGAAATTTACACTCTAAAGTGTGTTCTAGAAGAAATTGATTGGAATTATGATTAAAATCTTATTTAGTGAGCCTAGGAACATAAATAAACGAATCGTAATTGTTCAAGTGATTTAGGCCAAAGAAGAAAATAGAATAATTCTACTTTTTTAATAGTGCGTTCTCAAATAATAAAGGGTCTTTCGAACAAAGTTGAATAGAATTAATAGCTAGATTTACGAGATTATCTGACATTTTTTACATTACGAATACGAGAATCTGAATGCAAAATAGTGAACGTGATAATCGATTTTTTCACTTTGAACAAATAATATTAATATCCAAATACAAAATTTCTGATATGAATAAAAAGAAGCTGATTCAATATTCCAAATGAAGTTTTAATTTTTAATTTGGTGCTGAAAACACGAGATGACAATATTCTAAGCGGGAAATTATATTGATGAGATAAACAACTGATTAATTGAGTTACCGTGTGAATGAACTAAAAATTGATAACAGTGTGGGCATGCACTTTTACCAGAGTATCATGAAACATTGAATTCCAGAAATTCATACTCTGAAGTATATTCTAGAAGGAATTGAATTGTAATTATGGTTAAAATGGCATTCAGTGAGCATTGCAATTAGAATATGATCAAATCATTTTTTGTAATATGACAATTTAACGGCTGATAAATTGGGACATATGATTCTCATTGGTCGTATTGCTTTTTGTAATGAGAATGATTCTCGAGTGTATTCTTTGACCGATGAGTTGATGAACAATTTGGTGTTCACCAGCGCAATCAGTAGCAAACTCGAAAATGAAATGAAATCAACAAAAAAGTCCAACTATGTTGATGAGACTAATTATCCTAATAAATACTGATTATGCTAATGAGAATGATTTTAAATAATTAATCAAGCTTTGCTCATGATTTTTTTTGTAATATTAGGTCTTCTGGTCTCTCAGTTTACATAAATATCATATATTTATATTGAACTTACAGTTGCCCACTCGTACAGTTTGATAAAAACATCAGTATCAACATTGCTGAATCCTACATGGCAGATTTCCCCGGCATTCACATATTTCTCAACGATAGGCCAGAGTTTCTGGAGCTGCTCCAGTTCACTCTCAGTGTTCTTAGCGTCTCCATACGCGAGGATCAGAGTTTCGATGCGGTCTGTATCGAAGACCTTGAAAACTAGAGGATGAAACGAAGAATTTAGTGAGCAGCCTTCTAGTATAACGATTGAATGATCTAAGGAATTGTTTCGTACTTTGATCTATGGCATTTTTCAACAAGTCTGGATCTGCTGAGGGCATGAATATCTTCACAGTGATCTTCAACTCCTTTCGATCTTCCAGACTTGCAGGCTCATTTCCGTTGATCTAGGATAATTACAGGAGTGTAATTACAATGTAAATGGGAGGACATTTCTCGAATAGAATGAATTTTTTGGAATACAAGATCTATGCGCGCGCTCTCGCGCGCGTTGATCGATTCATTTGTTGAAATGAAGAAATGGAATTCATTAAATTTCATTTTCTCATGAATACCTTATAAATATTGATAATGAATCAAAGAGAATTCGACTAATGATTGAAGTGAATAGCGAAGTAGAGTAAAAGAATCTATAAAGAATTTTTCATTTTCAATTAATTATCTTCAATTTTTTAAAATAATCNTATATATATATATATATATATATATATATATATATATATATATATATATATATTTACCACTGAAGAATTTGAAATTATGTCACTGAAGAATTTGAAACTGCCGCGTGTTTTTTTTGTGAATAACTTCGTGTCACATATTGACCAATCAGAATTAAGGATTAGCGGTCAGGCTGTTTCGAGATATTTCGATATAAAACAACTTCACGTTTCATTCATCTTTAGTAAATAGGACTTTGGGTGCCTCGGAGAGAATGTAAGTGCACGGAAAAAATTTAATGAAAGACTTCGTGCATTTACATTAGATTTTCAGCACATCTTCTCTGGACCAGTAATGTTGATATAATAAGGGTGGAATAAGAATAAAACCCGCATAATTTTGTCGTGCGGTTTTTTTTCACATATTTGATAGAAAAAAATAAACATTCTCAGGCGTCAATTTCACAATTTTTTGTCTTTGGATTTTGGGATATGGATCAAAATAAATATAGCAAAAAAAGGTGTAAAATTTATGCACGAAAATTCCTACAGAAAAAACCTCAAGGGGGTAAATTAAAAAAATACATCAGAATATGTTGAATTTTTTCAATCGACAAAAAGCGACATTTCCAATAGTAACTCATTTGAAAAATAACTGACAAAGCAATGAGTCAATTTTTCTCAAAATCTAATAAAATCTAAAAAACAAAAAATTAATCGATTGTATTGAATTCATAGATTCAAAATCTCGAGAACTTCCATGCTCTTGAATAAACAATGCAGAGGAATATTTCTCTTCATCAAGCAATCGAGTTATTTCCATAATTCTAAGTTCTCATTAGATTCAAATTACAAAAAAAAAAAACATCGAATTCGAAAGCCTCAAAACTAAGAAAACATATCGAATTCGTTACCACATTTTATTCTATTTCTATTGAACTTTCGATTAGTTTTTGTCCAGTTTTATTGACAAATTCTCCAGCTTATCTTCGCATTTCTGTTAATAGAAAATTTAAATTTTATTCTTCTATTCAACGTTTTCTATTGAGATTCTCTATAGAAATTCACCGGCTCAAATTCTCCTATTCAAGTTTTTCTATTCTACTAGATCTGCGCGCGCTTTCGCGCGCGCTTATCTTTTTGTTGTAAAAATGAAGAAATCGAATTTATTAAACTTCATATACTCATAGATGTTTTATAAATATTGATAATGACTTAAAGAGAATTAAGAGAATGAAGAGAATGAAGAGTGAAGCATCAATGGATAATTTTTAATCTTCGATTAATTTGTTTTATTTTTTACTTTTTAAAATAATCCGATTAAAATCTGTAATTGTTGAAAAATCAGGGGAGGGTTATGAATTGATTTCGTAGAAAACTGAAAAAATTTCTTGAATTCTTCGGAAAATTTCACAGTTTTCCAAATAACCGTAGATCACAGATTTTTCTAGAATTATTTGGGAAACCGAAGAATTTTCGTGAATTTTGTAGAGTTTAGAATTTATGTATGAAAATCTGAGAAGCAAGAATTGATCATTTTGGCGTGTGATAAATATGAAAAAATTAAAATTTGGGAAGTGAAGAATAATTTGTGAGTTAAAAAAATTTAGAAATACTATGTTTTTTTTTCTCATGATTAACAATTAGGCAATTTAGATATGTTTTGATATAAAGATAAACTTCACACATGAAAAAATGAAAAATATGGCGCAGAAAAAAATTTTGCCATTTGAAGAATTTGAAAATACCGGGGATTTTTTTCAGCAATTACTTCACGTGATTCATTGACCAATCAAAATTGAGGATTAGCGGTCAGCCAGTTTCGAGATATTTCGATATAAAATAACTTGACGTTTCTTTCATCTTTAGTAAAATAGGAAATTAGTAAAAAAGGATTCTTTTAAAGAAGAGAAAAAAGGAGTAAAAAACTCAGAAAGTTGAATTCCATGAATTCAACAGACAGAAAATGGCTCAATCGAAAAAATTGTATGAATAGATGAAATTCTACTGATTTTTTCTATAAAATACTTTCCATTGGATATTTTCCATTTCAAAAACGCGCAGTAAACCTCACAATTCTGCAATAAAATGGCAATCTACCGAGCACTAATGGAAGTTCAATAGAAATCCAACAGAATTTCCAATTCAATTCGCTGAATTTTTCTATAAAATTTTTCCATACGTCACCAAGACGAATTCCCTGTGGTTTTATCAGCTATTTGAATAAAACCTGAAAATACTTGAAAGTTTCATTGGAAAACTAACCGACAAACCTCTAAGTCAATATTTCTCAAAATTTAATCAAATTTAAAACACGAAAAAAAAGATCGATTACATCCGAAAAAATCAGTCTCATCGTTCATTCAAAAAATATTATATTACTACTCCCCCCTCCCCCTCATGGCGCGCACACACACACACACACACACACACATGCGCGTATCACGTGGTAAACATCAGAAATTTTTAAAGGGCAGCTCTAGAGATGCCCCAGATTTTCAACTCTTCATTCTTCAAATTATTTCTATCATTTAATAATTCAAGAATAAAAAAAAATTAATACTTACCGTGTTCGTAGCATGATTTTTACCCTGCGAGTCTCTCAACGTAATCTTCAACGCCTCAACAAGCTAATAATTAAAAACACAAATAGCAAATTAAATTGACGTTAAAATCCAGGAGAAACCGGATGAAACCAAGGATTCACTCCAAGGTTGATTAGAATAACAAATAAAGCACTCGAGAATGGAATATTTGACATAACCTCAATCCCAACAATGCTCTTATCAACATTAGACGATTTTTCATAGACAACTGATTATCAATAGCACGTAATTGTCTCCGTGACAAGCAAAAATCACTGATATTTTGAAGAAAATGATTAACTACCTCCTCGTTGGTATTTTGACCCACTTTCAACTTCAACTCATTGAAAGACAGTATATTTCCAGTGTTGATCAATACACTCTGTGACTCCATTGTTACCTAAATTCCTCGTGAATACTTTTACGTTTACGGTTTTGACGTTTGTCCAGCGTTTACATCGGTCACGCGGCGACTGGAGCTCTATGATGAGTCGCACCTATTCATATCTGCTGCGCTCAATCATTTCCTCGAACTTAATGACTTGTAATTATGTATTTCTAAATTTTTTTGTGGATAAACACGATACTTTCGAGTGATTACCGGGAACCAGCAAATGTTTACAGTGACTATTGCACACTGACTTGCAACAAAACAAAAATTAAACATTTCATTTTTTGAAAGAAATGTTTTGCTCATTTTCAGCGGGATCCAATTTTTTTTGCTCCAAAATTGAAATTTAAATCGGGCAAAATCATTGTTTACATGAATTATCCCCGTTTGTTTACTTGAGACACTTTTTAAAAATAATCTTTTGCTCATTTTTACAGGAATTAACTTTTCTTTGCTCCAAAATTGAAATTCAAATTGGCTATAACCATTTTTTTGAGGGGATCATACACATAATGTTTAAGATTTAGATGACTTTAAACATTGAAAACAATTTTTTTCACTCCGTTTTTTGAAAATAATGTTGTGCTCATTTGTGCTCATTCGACTTTTCTTTTGCTCCAAAATTGAAATTGAAATCCGGAAAACTCATTGAGGATCTACATTGAGGATTTACATTGTTTGTTGAGCATCTAGAATTTATGTGGAAGTTTGAATCATATTAAACATTAAAAACTATTTTTTCCCTCTGTGGATGTTTACAATTGTTATAAAAACAAACTGCATGAGTATTATTTCGTCTTGGATATGCTCGTGGAACGTTCCATCTGTCGCGAGTAATTATCGAGAATCGTCAGTTATTTACATAAATTACGGTTAAGGTTTACTACCTTTTATTTACTTAGAACACTTTGTTTTTGAAAATAATGTTTTGCTCATTTTCATCAGAACTAACTATTCTTGCTCAAAAATTGAAATTTTCATCGGGAAAAATCATTGTTTGCAGGGAATATGGAGATGTTGCCAAAGTTAAGATGAAATGAAACATTAAAAACTATTTAATTCCGCCGGTGCATATTTACAATTGCCACAACAAATTGAATGCTCCATCATTGTTTCTTGAATATGTTCATGAACAGACCCATCTCTCGAGTAATTATCAACCAACAATCATCAATTGTTTACATTAACTCTTTCCTTTTAATTACTTGAAATATTTTGTTATTTCAGAACCATTTTTCGCTCACTTTCGTCGGAATGAACTTTTCTTGCTCCAAAATTGAAATTTAAATCGGGAAAAATCATTGTTTGTTGGAGCTACATAACTTATGTAGAAGTTTAAATGATATTAAAAATCGAGAACTATTTCATCCCTCTGGTGGATATTTATATTTGTTATCAAAACAAGCTGAATGCTCATCATTATTTCTTGAATATGTTGATGAACATTCTCATCTCTCAAGTAATTACTGAGAATGATCAAATGTCTACATTAACTGTTTCATTTTATTTCCCTTAAACACTTTGTTTTTTTTAAACAATTTTTTGCTCATTTTCATCGGAATCGATTTTTCTTGCTCCAAAACGAAATTTAAATCGAGAAATACCATTGTTTGTAGAGGATACGCAGATAATGCGGAAGTTGAGATAACACTAAACGCTAAAAACTATTTCTTTCCTCTCATGAATGCTTGCATTTATTATAAAAACCAATTGAATGCTCATCATTATTTCTTTCTATTTCTCAACAATCTCATCTCCCAAGTAATTACTGAGAATGATCAAATGTCTACATGAACTATTTCGTTTTATTTACCTTAAACACTTTGTTTTTTTAAAACAACTTTTTGCTCATTTTCATCGGAATCGGCTTTTTCTTTGCTCCAAAATTGAAATTTCAATTGGTAAAAATCATTGTAGGAGATATGCAAATAATGCGGAAATTGAGATAACATTAAACATTAAAAACTATTTCTTCCCTCCGACAGAGGTTTACATTTGTTACAAAAACAAATTGAATGTCCATCATTGTTTCTTGAATCTGCTCGTAAACAATTCCATTTCTCAAATAATTATCAAGAACCATCAGTGGTTAACACGAACTATTTCTCTTTATTCACTTGAAATACTTTGTTTTTTACAGACATGTTTTTCCTCATTTTTGTCGGAGTTTTTCTTTGCTCCAAAATTAAAATTTCAATTCGGAAAAATCATTGAGTGTGGGAGATATGCAAATGATGCGGAAGCTTGGATGATCTAAATATTAAAACAAATTTTTCTCTAGCATGGACGTTTACAATTGTTATAAAAACAAATAAAATAAGAGTTGGCGCCAACGAGGACATTTAAAATGCACCAATACGCGGAACATTGAAGGGGAAGGGGTATTAGTGGCAACCTTCACTCGATACATTTTTCCGTGAGTAGTGGGCACAGGTTTCACTGATAAAGCGAAAATAGTGTCATTATCATCGATTCATCGTTAAACCTCCACCATAGCGGCGGGTGTCGATTTTAAAGTCGAGTAAATAAATAAATAAATAAATAAACGGGAGAAAAATGCCGATTGATTTCACAGCGTTTGCGTACGCAGCCTCTGTCGCCGGTGGTGGAATTCTAGGCTACGTGAAAGCCAGTGAGTTTGTCAACAATATCGAATGACTGATAATACCCATTAGAAAAAATTTCGGCATGTTTTTTTGCGGGGAAGAACAATTAAGTGTGAGAATGCTACTATCTTATTGGGAGACTTTGCATGTTGATACGGTATTTTTAATGATGACTTGGCTTTTTTTTTGCTGCATGATTTATGACGACAAAATATGATCATTGAAGAATAATTAAGATTGAAAATTAGTGCGATTTAAAAATTCTTGTGTTGCTTTGCGATTTTCGTGTTCTCCATCTTTAATTTATTATTTCGGAATCAGAGATTTTGTGAATTATTGACGAACAATTAATATTGAAAATTATTGCAATTTAAAAAAATTTTTTGCTCCTTTGTCATTTTTGTGTTCTTCACTTTTGATTCAAATTTATTTCGGAACCAGAGATTTTGTAAATTCTTAGATTACTTATTCACTTTCTATTTTAGGATGAAAATTTACTACGTTTCAGGCCATTATTTAATGTTCAGAAGAAATTAAATTGTAGGGGCATTGTTCTTAACATTTCATGAGTGTTATCATTCCTTTTAATAATGACTGGCAATATTATCTCCTACTTTTTGTTCATCGAAATGACTCCTGAAATTGTTTTATTACATAACTCCATAATTCGATTGATTCACAAGAGATTAATTCTGTGTTTTTCAGTTTATACTCGTGAAATTTGTGACTCTGATCAAATTAGAAAAATTTCACAACGAAAAAACGATTGAGATTGACAATTCTTGAAGTTGAATTCCCATTCTATCTGTTGAAATGAAAGAATTTAGAAATTCTTAGATAACTCATTCATCAGAATTTTCTATTTAGACATAGCCATTTTCTAATGTTCAGAATGAATCAAATTTTGGGAGATTATTCTTAAAATTTTATGACTTAATTTCATTGCATTAGAATGTCATTCTTGACAATAATGAATGGCAACATTATCCTCTACTTTTTATTCATCAAAATGACTGTTGAAATTGCTTTATTACACAACTTTGTGATTTTACAAGATAATAATGCTTCGCTAAAGCCATACATCGAAAAATAAACTATATTATTATAATTATAATGCTTTGCTTTGGAATTTTTACTTTGAAATTTATGACCAAGTAGAAAATATATCACAACGACAGAAAACAATATCAGAATTTTAAATTGAATTGCTCAATTGGAACAAAAAAATTTGTTCTGAGAACCTGAGAATTCCTTAGAATTTCCTAGCAAATCCGAGAGAATTTCCTCGAATTTTCTAGAAAATCCGAAAATTTCCTCTAATTTTATAGAAAATCTGAGAATTTTTGACAAAATGCAAGAATTCTTTTGAATTCTCTGTGAAACCAAAGCGTTATTCGAGAAAAATTTTCTCGAATTTTTTCAAAAACCGGAGAACTTTTTCAAAATGTTTAGAAAACCCGACAATTTTCTGGAATTTTCTGTAAAACCAAAGGAAGTGTTTACAAAACCCGAGAATATTCTTAAACTTTGTAAAAATCTCAAAAATATTCTCGCAAATTCGAGAATATTCTAGAATTTTCCAGAAAGCTCTAGAATTTTCTAGAAGTTTCTACGGTGCATACTACACTACGTACCATAGGGCAATAACTAATATCCTAAAGCCGATGGGGGACCCTAAACCATATAACAGAAAAAATACTATTGAAATCCATTTAGTCGTTTTTGGGTGCATCGCGACCAAAGAAAAGACAACAGATTTATCCTATTTACTAAACATGAAAAAAACGTGAAGTAGTTTTATATCGAAATATCTCGAAACTGCCTGACCGCTAATCCTTAATTCTGATTGGTCAATATGTGACACGAAGTTATTCACAAAAAAAACACGCGGCATTTTCACATTCTTCAGTGGTACATTTTTTTTCACGTCATATATATATATATATATATATATATATATATATATATTTCACATGTATATATATCATCGGGGAAATTAATAAATTCTGTCTTTTTATGGAGACCGATTATTTAAAAAAATTGTAGATAATTAATTGAAAATGAAAAATTCTTTATAGATTCTTTTACTCTACTTCGCTATTCACTTCAATCATTAGTCGAATTCTCTTTGATTCATTATCAATATTTATAAGGTATTCATGAGAAAATGAAATTCAATGAATTCCATTTCTTCATTTCAACAAATGAATAGATCAGCGCGCGTGAGAGCGCGCGCATAGATCTTGTTATATTTAAGAAGATGATTTTTCGTGAATCGCAGCCAAAGGATAGACAAGAGATTTATTATATTTAAAAAGATGATTTTGGGTGAATCGCGACCAAAGAATGGACAACAGATTTATTATATTTAAGAGGAGGAATAATAACCATAAAATAGAGAAATTCTCTAATTGAAACAGAATCAATTCCGTCATTGGGTGCTGGCCTCCTCTTCGGAACAATACTGGGCTATGGAGCATACCAAACATCCCAAGACCCTCGAAACTGCGCAGTTCTCCTGGGGACAAGCACCGCCCTGGGTGGAATCATGGGATATCGGTTCTATAACACAAAAAAAATCATGCCTGCCGGTATGATTTGTGTCATAAGGTAAACATCATCAACCTTCAAACAACAATTCCAACAAATTATTGATCATCTTCAATTCCTTTCAGTTGTGCAATGGTCGTCAGAACGATCTGGAGGAGCTTCCAGTCCCCTGAAGCACCTCTGAAAGCTGAATAAAGACCACAAATAATTCCTTTGTCTCAAAACCAATAAGAGAAAAGCATATTATGGTTCGTCAGGTAGAGGAATCGTGCGTAGGGATTATGGAGACAATTTATTGTAAATTGTAGACGAGGTTTTGATATGTAAAAAGGCTTTTTTGTAAACAATTTTTGTGTTAATTAAACGGATTTAAAATGACAAAAATGAATACTTTTCATTTAGAATTTTTATTATTCAGTGCAATTGCAGAGATTTATTGTAATTAATCGAGTAATTACGATCAAGTGACGTACAGAAAAATTTCATAGAAAAAAATAATAAATTTTATTGAAAATTTTGTTGAAGTTCTATTGCAAATACTATGAGTTTTTGACCAATTCTATTATAAATAAAAAATGTCTAACAGAAACTATTTTATTTTATGGGAAATTTAGTAGAATTTGATATTTCTATACAACTTTTTCTATTGAGACATTGTCTGTAGAAATTTCTCGACATGAATTTTTTAAAGGTTTTTCTACTCTATTTTTCTTTTCTTTTACTCATGAAAATTAAACAAAAAAAGGTAGAAAATTTGAACCGAGAAATTGCAACCGAATATTTTCTAATAATAGTAAAAATGTTTTCTAATGAACATTCACCATTAAAAAATACTATTAAATGAAATCGCGAAATTGAGTTTTCGCTATTCAATGCAATTGCTGAAATTGATTCTAATTAACGGTACAACAATTACAATCAACTTACGCATGAAAAAATTTCATTTAAAAAATTAATAAATGTTATAGAAAATTCTATTGGATTTCTATTGAGGTCAATTGCAAATTCGATCAGTTTTTTACCGTTTGAAGAATTCCGCAGCTGTAATGTGCGGTTTTTTTAATAAAAAATGTCCAATAGAAACTATTTCATGGAAAATTTTATGGAAAATTTAGTATAATTTGATACTTCTTCATAACATTTTCTATTGCGACATTTCTTATAGGAATTCCTCGACATGAAGTTTTTTCCACTATATTTTTCTTCTCTTTAAATTTGAAAAATCAATCAAAAAAATGAAAAAATTTCAGAGGAATTTCTGTAGAAAATATCTCAACAGAATAACTTGTATAAGAAAATCGAAATCTGTTAAAATTTTCTATACAACATTCTCCATTACAAAATTCTATTTCGAGAAAACGTACAGACAAGCTCCATAATTCACCTAAAATCGCCTAAAAAATTAATACTATTAAAAGTTCACTAGAAATCGAACATAATTTTCTTCTAAATTCGCCAGAATTTTCGGCTTATCTATGGAATTTTCTCGCCCGTGTTTCGACCAATTGCGCAATATTTCATTTGTTGTGCAATCGATCAATAAATAACGGTCATTCAAAAATACGCGGGGACGTCAGAACATCACATCACTTTGATGTTATGCCTCCCTGGATAACTTATCCAATGAGTCAATTCCACGAACTTCGGCTGAATGTCACAATTTGAAAAACATTCTAAATACTATAGAATTCCCCTCTGCGTAGAATAAAAAATTTCTCTTTTTATGGAATAAAAGGAAGCATTTTAATAACGTAAAATATCCATTAAAATAGAATAGAGATTATTAGCTAAAACAAACTGTACATCAGTAAAGTTTCCCGCTGATGTGAACGTTCTCAAATTCATCAGCGAAACTCCTAGCTCTCACTCATTGGTCAGCCGCTCCATCCGGCGTACCCCCCCAAACAGTCCAACACCAATGACTTTCCGAATACACAACTCACCTCTGTTCTCCGAGCCCCTCTGGCCATGTTGCCTCGTCGGTCGTTCGAAGTTCCATCGAATTAATTGGATAAAATCACCCCCAACAATCGAAATTTAACGAAAAAATAGCCCCAACCGAAACCACATCAAAACTAAAACAAAGTGAGCTATAAAAATCGATAAAACAACAATACAATAATTACAAATACAAGAGGATTAATGTCCTGTTCAGTTTCAACTGTTAAATCACAAGACCATAAATCTAACAAGCAGTGGCTGCCGCCTGGAATTATTATTCCGTGCGGAAAAACAATTTGACTGATTTTTGGGATCCAGTCAACGAAAACTTCCACCATTCCGCCAATAACCGAGTGCCGACCCGCAGGGTGGCGTACATTTGATAAGGTAATTATGGCATTAGTTGTTTTTAATATTTTTCAGGTGCGCTCCGAGGCATCCCAGTATGGTTGCACTTGAGGGGGTGGGTCACGTGAACGATGAGTGATCGGAGCACCCCGAGGGAGCCCATCCATCACTCATCATTCGTGACGTGTCTCGGAAATTTCAAGATATTTTTGGGGAAAAATTGGGATCACTTGAGTCATGCGGAACGCGTTGCGAATACCTTGAATCATGCACGATTGTGCGAATTGTGATTTTTCACTGGCTCTCCATATGGCGTTTTTGTATTTATGCAGCTGGACTTCAGTGGATATTTTTGTATTTTCTGTCGAGGGGAGTCCGCGGTGAAATTCAAAAGTCTTCGCGCGGCCTTGGGGGCCATTGGACGACTTTTGGTATATGGAGGGATATATTGAAAAGGAAGAAAATTTTTTGACCAGACCCGTTTTGTTCCGTAGGCCACCTCTAGAGATCCTTGTCAAGATGATTTCCCTAGGAAAGGATCCTCAGTCCTTTCATGCTGCGTGTCCCTATTTTTCTTCGTTCTTTCTCTTGTTGTGAGACCTTAGTACATATTATTTCTCATCTCCTACGGTATTATGTTATTTACGACCTCTTTTAGTTTATAGTTAGCTCCTCTTGTTTTTCCGCTGCATGCACGGACGAAAAAATTTAATAGAAGAACCTATCGAATTCGGTAGAAATTTCTATTGAATTTCTATTGAACTGTTCTATTAGGTTTTGGCCGATTCTATTGAAATATTCAATAGAAAATATTCATTCGAAAAAGTCAATAGAATTCAGTTTTTCTATATAACTTATTCTATTGAGATATTTTCTATAGAATTTCCTCGGCTCAAATTTTCTAAGTTTTTTCGTTTGATTTTCTTGATGTGAAGAAAATCAAAATGGAATGAAAAAAACAGAAAATTTGAGTCGAGTAAATTCTATAGAAAATATATGAAAAGAATAAGTTATATAGAAAAATCGAATTCTGTTGACTTTTTCTATTAAATGTTTTCTACTGACTGAACATGTCAATGGAATCAGCCAAAAACTAATAGAAAGTTTGATAGAAATTCAATAGAATTTTCTAACGAATTCGATAGGTTTTTTTATTACATTTTTTCGTGCGTGTGGGTTTGTCATTAGGTACTTGATTTTGGACAACACAATGTACAGGGAATAAATCTCAATCAATCAATTCACCAAAAATGTAATTTTTCACGTTTTTAGCTTAAAAATGCTCCTTGCACTAGACTCTTCAACGAATTTAACTTTTTGCTTCCGAATGAAAGCATTGTAATCGTTCAAATTTAAGTTTTTGATTTTTTTGTTGCATCGACCCATTATGATCCAAAAAATTCGAAAATGCAAATTTTCGACCGTGTCCGTGTGGTAAAGATTTTCAATTGTTCACTAATGAATGGATGGAATTGAATCTTTTTTTCAAAATGTAGGTACTATTGGGCCTTATCGATCGCCATTAATTAAAATTTAATTCATCCAGTAGTTTTTTTAATTTTTGAATTTTTTCGAAAATCGGTTGTCCCACGATAACTAAAAAAAAAAAAATGTTCTGAATTGATTGAATAAGGGCTTAAAAAATTTGAATGTCCGTTTGACCGAGTTCGAAGATGAAGGCGATAGCAATAATCGTTATTTTGATTTATTCGACAATTTTCAAAAAAATTTGTATTTTTTGAAAATCAGAATTCCGGGGGTATCTTTGGGTATCATGCTTTAAATGAATTCACTCAAGGCTTAAAATGGGTGTTTCAATGTCATTAAGTCGAAGTTAAAAGATGATTACGGTAGCGATAGTCGTTGATTTGATTTCTATAATGATTGTTGAAAATTTTCAATTTTACGTGAATTTTCCTGAAAGTGAACTTTTTGATGGTTTCTTCAAATGTGATGTTTAAAATTGATTCAAGGATGTGTAAATGAAATTTTCTAGTTTGGGTGCAAGGAAATTTTATTGAATTTAATCAAATGAAATAGACAATGAATTACACATGATAGAAGAAAATGATGTGCAAAATAACGATTCGGAAGCATATTGCTAATTTATTAGCAAAAATAACTATACTATCTACAATACAAGAGTAATTTTCCACTTGTTTTTCTTTTAAAGTGTTCGCTATACTCATGTTCGTTACACTTAATCTGACCTTCATTATAACCCCCGTGACTCTTATTTTGACTCTGATGGCCCTTATTCTGACCCTTGTGGCCCTTATTCTGCCTCCCATAACCCTTATTCTGACCCTCGCGATCCTTGGGACCCTTAATTTCAGACTCTTAATTTCGAGTACCAAATTTTTACCACCCGAAGTCGATTTAGATTTTTAAAATATAGAGAGATTGGGATCATTTCAGAAATGCAGACTACATTGAATTGTGCAAACGGCGTTTTATTGATTCTCCATATAGGATTTATTTATTTATGCAGCTGAACTTCAGTGGAATTTTTTCAATTTTTTGTTACGTTATATCCTTAATTGCGGAGTATGCAAGGTATTCGTTATGGCGTTTTTTTATTTACGCAGCTGAAGTCAATGGATATTTATCTATTTTTTGTTACGTCAACGGGGATGCGAGGCACTTTCGCCGAGTATTTTTGAAATTCTTGTGAGGTTGGTGAATGAAAAATCACTCGCGAGGTCATGCCTCTGAAGGAATTCAAGGGGATTTTTAGCGAAAAATTGGGATCATTTGAGAAATGCAGAGTATGTTGAATTCTGCAAACGGTTTTCATTAATTCCCTATTGATTTTTTTTATTTATGCAGCTGAACTTGGAAATTTTTCAGTGGAATTTTTTAAATTTGTTGTCATGTTTTGTCCTTAATTGCAAAGAATGCGAGGTATTCGGGATTATCGATTAATCAAGAGGATGATGCCCCGAAAATTTGACTCCAAAAATATCTCGCGAGGATATGCCTCTTAGGAATTCAAGGATATTTTCGGTGAAAAATTGGGATCATTTGAGAAACGCAGAATACGGTGAATTGAGCAAACGATTTTTTATTGATTCTTCGTATGGAATTCGTTTATTTATGCTGCTGGAGGTCAGTGGAATTTTTTCAATTTTTTGTTACGTTTCATCGTTAATTGCGGAGAATGCAAGGTATTTGTTATGGCGCTTTTTATTTATGGAGCTACACTCTAGTGGAATTTTTTCAATTTTTTGTTACGTTTTATCCTTAATTGCGGAGAATTCAGGTATTGGGGATTATCGGTTACTCAAGAGGATGATGGTATTGTTAACCACTTTCTTTGAAACTTTTATGAAGTTGGTGAATGCTCCGAAAATTTGACTCCAAAAATATCTCGCGAGGATATGCCTCTGAGGAAGTCAGATATTTTCGGTGAAAAATTGAGATCATTTGAGTAATACAGAATACGTTGAATTGAGCAAACGATTTTTTATCGATTCTTCGTATGAAATTTACTTATTTATGCAGCTGGACGTCAGTGAAATTTTTTCAATTTTTTCTTACGTTTCATCCTTAATTGTAGAGAATGCAAGGTATTCGTTACGGGGTTTTTTATTTATGCAGCTAGACTGTAGTGAAATTTTTCCCATTTTTTGTTACGTTTTATCTTTAAGCTGGACGTCAGTGAAATTTTTTAAATTTTTTCTTACGTTTCATCCTTAATTGCAGAGAATGCAAGGTATTTGTTACGGGGTTTTTTATTTATGCAGCTAGACTTTAGTGAAATTTTTGAAATTTTGATAAAGTTAGTGAATGCCTAGAAAATTTGACTCCAAAAATATCTTCAGAGGACATGCCTCTGAGGAATTCAAATATATTTTCGGTGAAAAATTGAGATCATTCAAGCAATACAGATTTCCTGGACTTGTGCAGACATCTTGTTTATTACTAATACTCGGTATGACAATTTTTTATTTATTCAGCTGGACTTCCGTGGAAATTTTCCAATTTTTTGTTACGTTTTATCCTTAATTGCTGAGAATGTGAGGTATTCACGGTTATCGGTTGATTGAGAAAATGATAGTATCGTAATCGAGTGATCAATTTTGATAATTTATTTTTAATCACGATGTGGTGTACGTTACGGGAGTCCGAGATTTTTTCGTTGGGTATTTAAAAAATTTTTATGATGCTGACGAATGCTCGGACGAAACCTCCAAAAACTGACTCCAAAAATCACTCGTGACGACATGTCTCTGAGGAATCTCAGGATATTTTCAGTGAAAAATTGGGATCATTTGAGTAATGCAGAATACAGCCAGACTAGCGGATATTTTTTAATGTTTTTTTACGTTTTATCCTTAATTCCGGAGAATGCGAGGTATTCCCGATTATCGGTTGATTGAGAGCATGATAGTATTGCAATCGAGTGATTAATTTTGATAATATATTTTCAATCACGATACGGTCCATGGTACGGTACGACTAGACACTTTCGTGGAGTAGTTTCAAAAATTTTATGATGCTGTTGAATAATCCGGCGAAACCTTCAAAATTTGACTCCAAAATTTTTGCAGTTTTTGAGAATATTTTTTAGGTTGATAGATCTAGAGGGAATTTTGACAAGGGGGTTCTTATCGATTAGGAAATTTTCTACAATAAAAGTAACTTGATGTGCCTTGAGAACCGGTTCACTCCGGAAATATTCATAAAATAGTATTTCTCTGAATTCCACTGTTATCTTGTTTTTTTCCCCCACTTCTTGATGAATTGAAACATGACTGTTTTCCCTGAAGAGTATATTTCATTTGAGGGAACTAATAAAATCTGAAATGGTTCGTTTCAAGTGGTCTATCAATGTTTCGCTTTATTAACAGCTCAAAATTTAAAGTAATTTATTGTGAGTAAAAATGAGGGGAAATAGTTTTAAATATATATATAACTAAAATTTCATAAGTTACCGAAGTTGCTATTAATTGCAAACTCACGAATAAAGTAAATTGACCTCAATTTTACAAATTTTCACTGAATAATTGAACTGAAATCAATAATTTACATTGAGTCTCTCATCAAATTATTAGGAAATAAGCAAAATCTGGAAATTATTGACAACGGAATTCTCTGAAATTTCAGTGGAAATATCACTTGTCAAAAATTTTTGAGGGATGATTCAGTAAACTCACAAAGGAATTTCTAACTGTGTAATTTATTATCAAAATGAAAAGTTTTGCTTGGTTTTTAAGCTGCCTCAGGCTCTGCTAATCAAAAGCAAACTAAATTAGCATTTATCCTGAATATATATCCAAATAAACCAGAAGCAAATAACAATCGCTGAAAATTTACTGCCGAATGCTGCCATATTAACGTTGAAAATTATAGTAAAAAATCACAATAAACTTTCAAATATTTTGTCTTAAGTACACATTAATCAATTGAATCATTCTAAAAAAACAGACTAACAACATTAGGTTTTCTACCATAAAAAATAATTTCTTGACGAATTTATTCACACTTTCCTGAAATTTTACTGGCACAGGTCCATAAAAATCAGCGCAGGCAACTCTTCATACATCCAACTCCATTCAATTATTCAATCTTCAATATTCAATTCATTCAATCCATTTTAGAATTTATTGCAATTCATCCTGTCATTTTCCTCGAAAACCAATCACCTCTTGCTCAAATATTCTAGTTAAAATCCAGTAGCCATTCCTTAATGGAGTGATATCGCCTCATCGTCACTATCACAAAATTCTTCTTTCATCTAGACGGTTCGATACCGAGAATTTTCTAACTCATTTCCTCCCTCTCAAGAACTCTTTTCAAAATGATAAATTTTTAATAATATCTATATATATAATATCTTCTTACACGTGTATTCGATGACACATCCACTCGAATATAATCATATGGGTCGTTATTGTGGCACAAAATTTGTGAATTCTGGCATATTCCACAAGAAATCAATGCAATTATTGCAAAAAGAACAGACTAACAACATTAGGTTTTCTATCATAAAAATAATTTCTTGACAAATTTATTCACACTTTCTTGATGGCACAAGTCCAGAAAAATCAGCTCAGGCAACACTCTTCATACATTCAACTACAATTCAATCTATTTCAGAATTTATTGGAATTCATCCTCTCATTTTCTCCGAAAATCAATCACCTGTAGCTCAAATATTCAAGTTAAAATCCAGTAGCTATTCCTTACTAGAGTGACATCGTCTCACCGCCACTATCACAAAATTCTTCTTTCATCTGGACGGCTCGATACCGAGAATTCTCAACTCATTTCCTCCTTCTCAAGAACTCTCTTCGAAATGATAAATTTTTTAAATAAAATCTATATGTAATATCTTCTTACATGTGTATTCGATGACACATCCACTTGAACATAGTCATCTGGGTCGTTATTGTGGCTAAAATTTATTAACTGCGTTCATAGCTCGTTTTATTCAAGATCTAACTGGTTTTCACTCGAGTGATATCACTCATTTCAAAGTTTCTTGAGGAAATTATTTATTCTGTACTTATCGATTATGCTGCGTTGTTTCTCGATTAACTGCGTCTTAGAAATATTGACATGTCGTTATATACAAGAACTCATGATTTCATATCGTTCAACATCTTGCTTGCACCACTGAATTATCGGGGGATACGACTTTTCAGAGAACATCGACGCATTCGAGTTTCGAGAAATTGTGCAATACTGGGAAACTAGTTCTGTCTGCTATTAGGAAAACTGTACTGCAAATTGTTTTTCTTTGTCCATTTACTGCTAATTGTTTGTGTTTAATCGTAAGGTGTTCCGTAAGAGAGGTGACAAATTGAGAGGCTTAACTTTTCCATGAGTCGTTAGATGATAACATCTAATTGAAAAAATATATACTGCTGAACATTTTCTGAAATTAAAAAATTGCGGATGCATTTAAATTCTCAATGTCGTGGATTTGCATTGAATTTAAGATTAAATAGGATTCAATAAAACGCGCTTTTCACGTCGAGCGATCGTTGATATTTCTATGACAACTTGAATTTTCCAATCCATTAGGAAAATTAATTATGAGATTCAATTAAATACTTAATATATTGAGAATTCAGAAGAATATTTGCCTTAATTTTCATCATTTTCAATCACTTTTTCGTCGTTCGGGCCTGCAAATCATAATTCCATTGGATATTCAAGATTTCAACTGATTCGTCATCAACGAAATATGTAGAAATTTCATGTAAATTTGTTGTTAAAAAATTGAAGATTCTTTACTTGGTATTTCGCGAGTGATTTTTCAACTGTGTAGTTGGATAATCTACCGCAGAAGACTATCTCCCTGATTTCAGAATTCAATTTTTAGATATTCAATTCAAGGGTCATTAATATCTCAGTGACAACTTGAATTTTTAAAAGCCATTAGGAAAATTAAGTATGACATTCAATTAAATACTTAATATATTGAGAATTCAGAAAAATATTTGCTTTAATTTTCATCATTTTCATCATTTTCATCAATAACTTTTTTGTCGTATGGATCTGAAAATAATCATTTAATTGCATATTTAAAATTTCGACTGCTTCCTGATAACCAAAATATTCAGGAATTTCGTGTGAATTTGTTGTTTGAAAATAATTCAAAATTTTTTACTTTGAATTTCTAGAATAGTTCTCTGAACTGTGGATACTCCTTCAGAAGACTATCTCTTCGAATCAAGACACCAACTTTTCAATTTGAAGATAGTAATCCCGAACCTTATACGATTTCTCTATCAGTTTTGAGAGCAACGCTGACTCGTTTTGGCCTTAACTGATCGCTCCTTGAGAGTATTGACATTGTGTATTTCCAAGAGTCCAGCTGGCATACCTCCAACTGTGGATTTCCCACTTTGCAGATATGTGTGACGAGGAAATGTTTATGTTATTTGCGCGTGGCTGATAACTTCGTTTTCTAGATAATAAGTCCTTCATTCAGAAGCGAAGTCAAGAAACAGGATAAATCAACTCAACTTTAAGATTATGATGGGATTTTTTAAATCATTATTTTACATCGTTCGGATTCGGTTTTCAGTATACTGTGAAATCTGATCAAGACTTCAAATGGTTAGATCGCGCCATTCTATCCGGCCGAGTTTTAAACCCGGGATCTCGAGCATGTGAACAAACGAACTTCACCACTGCACCAGTCTAACGGACGATTATGATAAGATTCGATAAAGATCTTGGGATTCAATCGAGATCGTGAATTTTTTAGAGGGCTGTTTTTGGCAGATATCTTTTTTCTCTGAAAAATTCCGTAGCGAAGCGGTAAACCGGGTTAAGTCGTTTTTGACTATTGGCCAGTTTTTGTTAAATATCTCCGAATCTAAAAGAGAAAAATTTTTGTTACGACCTTTTTTGTAGAGCCAATTGAGGGTTACGAAAAAGGTCATGAGAAAAATGTTGTTATCTCCCTTAGATTCCGAGATATTCATCAAAAACTGGCCGTAAGTAAAAAACGACTTGACCCGGTTTACCGCTTCGCTACTGAATTCATCTTCAAAAAACGGGAAATTCACTCATTCCGTTTTACCACAGGGTAATTTATCGATAATAGCTCCTAATGTAAGGCAGAAGTTTGATCTATTAGGATTTTTATTTATATTATTTCTTCTTAAGGGGAAACGGAACCCCTGCCTCTATATGAATTTTTAGAATTATGTTTTCTCCTACAATTTAATAATTACTTTATATCTATGAAATTACTTTATCGACCCGATCATTGCGTTGTTGAGCCAATGAAGTAGTTTCATAAATAAAAAATCATAATTGCAGGAGAAAACACAATTGTAAAAGTTCATACAGACACAGGGGTTCCGTTTCACGAAACATTTCGTTGTTGTTACGTTTAGGTAATGGAGGATTGTACTTGATTAATGTAAGATGTTTTTTCATGATTTTTCCGGATTTTGTAAACTCTGCTGGTCCTTACGGACAAGTCTGCATCTTATGGACAATTAACTGAATTGTTTTTTTAATTTCTTAATTTTTGTTATTCGAAGGAGTCGTGGAATGGATATTGATGAATTGTCAATTGTATTTTGGAATTTTTAAATTTTTGAACAGAATAAAATATGCCCTGGAGAAAAGCTCTTAGGGAGTTCCAAACGTTGCACGGAAAAGAAATTTGATTAAATTATGCATTCATAATTCATTCGTTCATTCATTCATTCAATCCGCTTGTATGACCGTCATGGCTCCGCGAAGTTACAGAAAATAAAAATTCCTAAACGGTTCGAAAATGAGTTGGGAAGTTTGATCTACAGGAAAAATATTGAATGAAGATGACTCTCTCTGAATTCCAATAATCAAGTGCTAAAATTTAAGAGATTTTCACCATAATTCTAGTAAAAAATTTAATAAACCTAGTAAAAGTTTCAATATTTGAAGTGGTAATTTCACTAAATTTTCGTAACTTTCGCCAATACATGAGCACTAAAACTCAGGCATCATTTTACATTTTAAGATAAATTCCCCAACTGATCACACAAAAGGGTTTCATCCTATTCATCTGCTAAACTGAAGATGCCCCAATTCTCTAAAAAATCCTCTTCAATTTTGATAAATCGATGATTACGAGAAACAGAAATGGGATCAAGTGATATTTCCAAGGTCAATGACATTTCTCCGCCAATCAGCAGTAGCTGATTTCGTAACAATTTAATTAATTTTTCTAGTGATCAAAAAAGGTTAGAGCACGTACATCCTCGTGATCGGAATCATTAATTTCATTAAAACAGCGCGTGGCAGATATCGCAAATCCCCACTGAAAGTAATTTATTACATCTATTGTGAGTGAGGGTATAAACATTTCCTTGCGAATGAGACAGCCCGATACTGCTCCAGATTCTGATTGGTTTGCGATAAGATGTGATACTCGTAGTCGTCAAATAGTCTGTTATCTGCAAGAAAAAGTATAAGTACTGCCCCCCAGTGAAGTATGACCCTTGATGTGATGTGTGCATCACTCACCCCCCCATTGTTAACGCATTCAGTCTCTATGAACCACAATCCCAGAGCTGTCAGATAAGGCTTGGTCTTGAGGAGTTGGAACCACGGGGTTGTACAATTGATAATACTTATCGAATTCATATAAATAGGGAGTTAAATAGTGGCTTCGGGTTCAGTACCATTCGACTGTTCCTCAGTGCTGTTACGAAGCAATTAACCCTAGTCTTTCTCCAATCTTCATTGAATTTCTGGATTTCTGGAATTTCTGGTGGAACTAACTCCATTCTGAACTGTTTTTTTGTTAACAGAAGTTAGCAAAAAAAAACGATTCTTCTTTTTTTTCCATTCGGTGTTTTGTCAAGGCACGAGAATTACTTCCCACGATAAAGTAAGTTGCAATTAATTAAGAGTTGGTGTTGAAGTTGTTTACAGTATTTTCAATAGGTGCGGTAGTGGAGTGAAAACAAGATGTGTTAGACTTCAATTATTGATTAATTTTGCTAATACAAGGCGGCGCATTCAATAGATCCTGATTTTGCCGTACAACTTATTCTGTTTGCGCATTTTTCTATGGAAATTCGAGGACACGAATTTTCATATCCTTGATTCTCGTTGGATTTGATGATCAGAAATAATGGAATAAACTAGGAAAATTCATTACCGCTTCTTTCTACCGAATGTACGAAAGATTGTGGAAGAGGTTTCTATAATAGTCGCCCTTTGCTCCATCAAAAAAATTCTGGGGAAAATTTAATAATAATCAAAATTTAATAAAGTAAGTTGCCATGAATCAACATTTTCTGCCAAAAAAATTCTGCCGAAAATGGTGCCATCTCCCTATTTAGTGTCACGACTCTGCTACTGAACTGCTTTGAAATTTCAAAAGATACACTTATTCCAAAGTCAATGTTAACAGTTGCGCAATGTTTGTATAGTTTATGTATCAAATCAACATTGATGATGAAATAATTTATTGTGATAAGAAAGTTGCATTTTACAGAACCTCTGGATAAGGAAAATCGAACGAATGACTCACTTCTTATTAAGAATCATTGGTTTTTCAATACATCCGCTCTCCGTATAAACAGGGAAAACCACTCGTATTTTTGTATTCAAACACAATAAGTGTCTTGCAAACAAAATGCATTGACATATTTGATAATCGATACTGAGCTCTCACGTAATTGCCAATGGCATATCAATAATGAAGCGTTATAATGAGATCAGTCAGTGTCATTTAAAATGCTGACTAAGTCTCTGAATCTAAGACAGACGACTAATTTTTTACATCGCACTTTTCTTTCAGAATTACGATAAGAGAACGTTCAACCTAATTCTCAATTGACTTATCCTGTTCTATCGTTTCATTACTCAAATTAATCACCTTTTTAATGACCGGAACTCTTGAACCCGTTTATGACTTTCAATCTCTCACGGACGAAACATTCTTAGAGAAGAAAGTGCTATCTCCAAAAAATTCAATTATTTCTATTATAACTATTATTTGTTGAAAATCATGCAACTTTGCGCTGTGATTTTTAGTAGGTATTCTATAGAAAAAATATGTTTGGTAAATTTTCATTATTCTATGTGAATTATTCTCTTGAAGTCTTCTGTAGAAATTCGTGGACATAATTATGTGATTTATAAATTTCCTGTTGTTTCACTGGATTGGTTTTGCTTTTCATTACAAAGTCCGGAGCAAACACTTTGAAACTTCAGCCAAAACAATTCTTAGAGAAATCCATTAACGCATAACTAAGTTTCATGAAAACAGTTTCACACCACGAGTTTCTTGATATAAGTAAAGATGTACTTGACAAAAAACTTTGTTCTTCTCAGTGCAAGTTGAGCCGTCAGTGTTGACACATCAAAACATTTAATCTATCCAAAATTTCAATTAATTTCTCAGTCTCGTAAATCCTCAAGTGAATAAACCTCAATTCAACTCAAATTTATATCAAACATTTATTCCGCGTCATTGTATTCCAAACTGTTATTGTTACTGAATCAACTTATTGTGTTAGTTTTCACCAGAAATCCAAACTTAAAATGACAAGTATCCCCGATCTTTTCATCAAATAATGCCTCAAGTTATATTAAAAATAACAAAACCAAACCAAATTCACAATCTAAATCCCATTGAAAATGATATTAATCGTGATTTAAACCAAGCTATCAATTACAAAACCTTTCAGTCCCTCCTAAATTAATAATGAATAAACAATCATCTCATATTAGCCGTAAATTTTTCTGAGCGAGCTCAATTGTTAGCTCGGGGTATCGTTTGTTCGATACACAAATAAGAATTTTCTCTATAAAAATTCTAATGCTGGTTAAGTTAAACTTCTGGTCATTTCCGGTTAAATTTATAGAGATTTCTGGGGATTACTGTGAAAATTTCATATCAATACGAGAAAAATTCATGGGCAACTCAATAAAGTTTCCAGTGGTAGCCCTGCAATTTTAGAATTTCCCTGCAAAACATTCTTGATTCATCAAGATATCTTATGCCGAATTGAAAAATTATTCCCCTTCTGTTCTAGGGTTGTATCTGCGATAGACTGGTTGGCCAGTCTGTTGTTGTGTCTCTGAGCAACAGCGTCAACTGGAAGTTGGCCCTGAACGCAGAGCCCCCGTGGCTTTGCTAGCACCCCCAACTCTGAGATCGCATTAACTCGCCTCCCCACGACACTCAAAATCCGCACTGACAGCTGCCTCATTGCTACCTAGCGTCCGCAGAGTAGCATAAATCATCCCCCACGAAAGCAACAAACAATCATTCAACTGATTCCCTCAACTTCGAACGACAAATTACTCAAAAAATCAACATGAAGGTGACCAATTTGGACGAGCGCATCCACGTGCTGGACAGTGCATCCAGCGTGATGAGTGTGATCACGGAGATTGCTGAGAGCGGCCTGCAGGAGGAGGCCTTCTACGTCCTGGACATCGGGGACATTGTCAAGAAGCACCAGATCTGGAAGGAGAAGATGCCGAGGGTCGAACCCTACTACGCTGTTAAATGCAACGACTCTCTGATTGTCCTCGAGGTCCTGGCATCCTTGGGCATTGGTATGTAGAGCATTTCACTCATATTTCGTAATTTCTGACGTGGACATGGACATTTAATTTCAGTGAGAAGAAATGAAAAAAATGCAAAAAAACGTAGGTGGAAAGAAATAAAAAAATCATTTTGGGGGGGGGGGGGG
>NW_021680427.1:2117212-2141813 GCF_001412515.2 Diachasma alloeum
GGGGGGGGGGGGTGAAAAACGATCTCTCAATTTTTTTCAGATTTTTTCGCCAGCCCAGTTTGGAGATATGATTTTTTTCTCGTTTTTCCGTTGTTTTTTTTCAATAACTCGAGTTCTATCCATCCTATTTTGATTTATTAAGCGTCAAAATTTTTCATTTTTTACTGCCTATAGAAATATTTTTAGTAGAAAATTTTTTTCGATTTTCAGATGCTCATAATATAGTATATTTCGATACGATCGCGGGAAAGTGTTTTTGGGCTCGTAGAAGGTTTATAGCACGAGCCGAAGGCGAGTGATATAATCCCACGAGTCTAAAAACACTTTTCCCGCGAGTATCGAACCCTATTTTTCATCACAATGTGAGGGAAGTGGGGTTTTGCGGACGCGGAGCGTGCGTAAAATGTCACTTTACACACAGCATGATGGAAACGAATTTTCGAGAAAAAAAAGTTGAAAAAGTTAAATTTCGCAAATTATGTCACTTTTGATTGGTTTCATTTGTTTTCAGTAGTTCTTATAATCAAAACAATTATTTTGAGCCGTCATTCAAGTTGTGGATCCTCGTGGATCTATTTTATTTTCAATTTTTCTTTCTCGAAATTCCGCAAATTTAGACAAAACACCTCAAAATAGCGGTGATTGACTTTGATTATAGACAGTATGAAGTGAATGTGGCTGTATACCTATATATTACATAGTTTTTCGATACATAATCGAAGTTGTTTGAGGTATTTTGACCAAATTTGCGAAATTTCGAAAAGAAAAAATTCAAAATAAAATAGATCCAGGAGGATGCTCAACTTGAATGATGGCTCAAAATACTTGTTGTGATTATAAGAATTACTGAAAAAAATAACACAAATCAAAAGAGACGTAATTTGCAAAATTCAATTTCTTCAACTTTTTTTTTGAAAATTTGTTATTATAAGCATCGAGGAATCGAAAAAAAAACTGGAAATATTGTATAGGCGGTAAAAAATGGAAAATTTTGACGCTTAATAAATCAAAATCGGACAAATAGCACTCGAGTTATTGGAAAAAACGGAAAAATGTAAAAAAAATCATATCTCCGCACTAGACTGCCGAAAAAATCTGAAAAAATTTGAGAGATAGTTTTTCAACCCCTCCAATCATAGAAAAAATCGCCATTCATTTCCAAGAGGGTAAGGGTCAGCGGTTGACTCATTTGGCGTGGAATACCTCATAAATTTTTTTGAATAATGGAAGAATACCCATAAATTCGATTTCTATCCTCGTCTTTTGATAGAATGAATAGCGATTATTGAACCTCACGGAATCATTACAGGTTTCGACTGTGCATCAAAGGTCGAGATCAACAAAGTCCTGGAGGTGGGCGTCGACGCTTCCAAAATAATCTTCGCTAATCCAGCTAAACCCGCTTCCCACATTCGTCATGCTGCTGCTGTTGGGGTCGACACCATGACCGTCGATAACGAGAGCGAACTCCACAAGATCAAGAAACTCCATCCAGCCGCCAAGATCGTCATTCGCATCCGCTGCGATGCTGAAGTCGCTCAGTGCCAGCTTGGCATGAAATTCGGATGTGATCCGATCTACGAGGCCCCGACTTTGCTGCGTCTGGCTATGATTCTTAATCTTGACGTCGTTGGAGTCAGCTTCCATGTCGGCTCTGGATGTCAGGATCCTCCGGTCTTCCGCAGAGCCATTGGACACGCCAGGACTCTCTTCGAGATGGCTAAGGAGATTGGGTACAAGCCTTATCTCCTCGATCTTGGGGGAGGCTATCCTGGGGACAAGGGCACGTGCATTGGGAAAATTGCTGATGTCGTGAATTCTGCACTCAGCGAGTACTTCCCCAGTAAGTTTTCGAATTTTTTGATTCTTTGAAAGAGAACAAAATTGTGAGGGAATTCTGCTGAAATTTGCATCAGTTTTTCTGGCGATTTCAGGGATAGCCATATCCATAATTTATAATTACTGTTAAATTATTGAGTTGTCANCTTAATTATCTCCCTTGTGAATAACACTGCAAGGAGCCCCTCCGACAACTTTCTTCCACTTTGTTTCGCCAAAAAAACATAATTTGTTCTAAAAAAATCGACGGAGCCTTCACCCACTCTACCTCCTCACGAGCGCCACCCGAAGTCGATAGAAAATTTATAGTTCCATATTTTCAAATACTTAATTCATCATCAATTGGAAATTTAGATTATCAATTATTTTACTATTTTTTAATTTCGATTAGTTAATATCACTTTTAAATTTTAATTATTGAAGTAGTCTTCAATTTAAATAGTACAATTTTGGATTATTCATTAATCAGTAATTGTTAGGAAGATTGACGATTCAGTATTATCTACTTGATAGAAAATTTATAGTTCCATATTTTCAAATACTTAATTCATCATCAATTGGAAATTTAGATTATCAATTATTTTACTATTTTTTAATTTCGATTAGTGTATTTACATCTTGATCAATGTAAGTTGTAAATTCTTTTAATATTGAAGAGTCTGAAGATTGATGGCGATCCCTGGGAGATTTTTATTGAAGATTTTCAAACTTTTCATCACCTTTTGAGAACAGAAAAATTTGTAGTAGAAAAAATACCTTCAGAGTTCAATATTTTTATAAAACTTATTTTGTTGAGATGTTTTTTTATGGAAATTCGTCGGCATAAATTCGCTGAGTTCGTTTGATTTTATTTTTGGATTCAAAAATCCAAGGAGAATCTGAACGATTAATTCTAAAAAATTGCAACAGAATAACCGAACAGTTTAAATAGAGCTTTTAAAAAAGTTGATAAATTTAAGAAAGAAATAGGATGAGGATAATAGAATCTCCAGCCGAATGAGCTAGATTTTCCTCTCGACCTTTTCCCCACATGTTCGTTTTGGGTCTGAAGAAAAGTGAGATTGATGTTGATTATCCTGTTTCCTTTTAGACGACGATGTTCACATTATCGCTGAGCCTGGAAGATTCTACGTGGCCTCTGCATTTACCCTAGCTACGAGCATTCACAGCAAACGCTCGGTTCGCACTGACAAAATGTCCCCCAATTCGGTTACTCATAATATGTATTATATCAATGATGGTGTCTATGGATCCTTCAACTGCCTTCTGTACGATCACCAGCATGTCACTCCCATTCCACTCAAGGTAAGATTCTACTTTAATTTTTATGTTCAGGGTATGAGGAAAAGACTTCATTCGATATCTTGTCGATTCTTATCTTATCGACTTTCGTTAGAAATATTCGTAGATAGTTAGATTTATCAGACGTACTTCAGATACGAACTTTGAGGCACGAAGGATGAATTTGTATTGAATTTGGCGAGGCGGAAGGGAATTGCTGGTTCCAGAATTATATTTCATCAATGTGCAGATTCAATTACGTTAATATTGGCTATGATGTTTTCACATTTTTTAGATGAATTCATGATTCGAGAATATTGAATTATTTGAAATCAGTAGCGAAGTGGTAAAACGGTATCAGTCAATTTTGACTATTGACCAGTTTTCAATCAATATCTCGGAATCTAAGGGAGATAGTAAAATTTTTCTTGTAAGCTTTTTTCTGGAGCCGATTGCGTGCTACAACAAATGTGATTACGAAAATTTCGCTATCTCCCTTAGATTCGGAAATATTCCTCAAACACTCAACTGGGAGATAAGTCGACTTAAACCCTTTTACCACTTCCCTACAGAAATGTAGAACAGGATCGGGTTGAGTGATTTTCCCTTTCATCCTTTCTGAAGAAAAGCATGGGTGTTAAAAATCTGGTGAGGTTCGTCGAGTTTTTTCATTCTCTGAAAACAATTATGCGCGAATATTTACAAATGACTCAATAGTTAAATACCAACTGCACCACAAACATTGATAATTGTCTAATAATGTTCATAATAAGAATGATTTTGAGTCATGGGATATTGGAAATCAATATATAATACTAATTAACTGTCAAATCGCGATTGTAATAAGCTTGATGAGTTTCACTGTTAATTTTCACTGATATTGTTCACTAAATCACTGATGAATTTCCGTTGATTTTACTACATGAATAACATGTTGAATTTACTGTACAAGTGATAACTGACTCGATAATTTTACTATACAAACTGTAAACTGTCTCGATGATTTACATGGAAGGAGTTGAAGTATTATTGTTGAGCAACGAGACAAAATGTACGTCGATGCACGGGCGAAAATGTTGAAATACATTTGATATCGATAATTAACTCATAATATTCGCTGAATCACTAGCAAAAATATCGTTGAATAACCCACGAAACGGTGGTAAATTAATTCTTGCGTTGAGTATCGATGAATGATTTATTGTGTCCACGAAGGATGAGTAACCACGTGTTATGCCTTCCATGAGTACGGTTGAGGTGGTTTTAATGAGTACAATCGTCTTGCTCCGAATTTCCATGAAGCCCGCCTAACAAACAAAAGAGAATTGAATACCATTCTATGAAACATGAATAAACGAATCATAATTGTCCAAATCATTTAAGTCAGAGGAAAATAGAATAATTCTACTTTCTTAATGTTGCGTTCACTAATTACTAAGGTTTCCTTCAAACAAAGTTGATTAGAATTAAGAATAGGAGGATCTGAATGCAATATAGTGAAACTGATGATCGATTTTTTCATTTTGAATAAATAATATTAATATCCAAATACAAAATTCTTCATGGGAATAAAAAGTTGTGACTAAATATTCCAAATTAAGTTTCAATTTTTAATTTGGTGCTGAAAAGACGAGATGACAGTATTCTAAGCACGGAATTATATTGGTGAGGTGAACAACAGATTAATTGAATTACCGTGTGAAATAACTAACAATTCATAACAGTGTGGGCACGCACTTTTAGCAGAGCAGCAATAATATTTAATTCCAGAAATTCACTCTAAAGTGTGTTCTAGAAGGAATTGAATTGTAATTATGATTAAAATCTCATTCAGTGAACATCGGAATTATAATATGAGCAATAGTATTTTTCCGGGCTGTTGCGATGGGGTTTTTCACTCGTGTGGCGGTGGCGTCCGAGCCGAAGGCGAGGACTGGCCAAGCGCACGAGTAAAAAAACCCCATCGCAGCCGCCCGGGACAAGATTTTTTTGTAGTGATTTTCAAGTTTTCGAGTTTAGGAAGTATGCAATCCCAATTCCCATACGAGAAAGAGAACCAGTAGAGAAAATCACTTATTATAATAGGAAAATGTAACAACTGAGAAATTGGGACATATGATTCTCATGGGCCGTATTGCTTTTTGCGATGAGAATGATTATAAACAATTAATTGAAAAAAGCAATATCATAATGGCATAATGAAAGGGCATCAGCCGCTAGTAGATATCAAAGATATTGAATACTTGTGAAATCCCTGTGGAAAAATATTGTTTCAAGTTCAGATAATTTAATTCTCTGTTTGCCAAGCGTAAAATCGGTAATATTAAGTTCTTGTGATATTTCAAATAGTAAAATGGAATTGTGGAGCTGTTGTTCACAATTCTTCTCACTCTTAAAGTTCTGGTTATTTCGGAATTCTTTTCATTTTTTTTTCAAACGGCTTTTGGATTTTTACTATGGAAGTAATTGAGAAGTCTGGAGAGTAATCAACTTTGTTTTCTTTTCTTTATTGCAGAGTGGCTGTGGTAAAATGATTCCATCAAGCATTTGGGGACCCACGTGCGACGGCTTGGATCAGGTCGTTGAAAATATGCTGATGCACGAAATGGAACTTGGCGATTGGATAATCTTCGAAAACATGGGTGCTTACACTCTGCCAGTAGCATCACCGTTCAATGGCTTCCCCATTCCCAAGGTTCACGTAGTTGCTGAAGAAAATGTGTGGTATGTATCGATTCAGCAAAATTCCCCTAATCTGATCGATTAATTCAATTTAGAATCTAGAATTAAGCATTTTCTTGGGATATTGTATATTCTATTAAAAGTTGAAACAAGCATCGTCGTTTAAAAATCTAGTTGAATAGTGGAAATCTGATGAAAAAGTAAATTGCAAAGTTTTTCCACATTTTCCCTTGTTTTTATTCCTATAATCTCATATTATGTTATGTCACGCTTAATTCTGTTACGTGATTTTCTCCATTTATCATGCCACTATTGTGTTGTTTAACTTCTACCATAGCAGATAATAATAAGAAATGAGTGGAAAATTGCTATTGTCTTTATATAGTTTACTTATTTTTGCTCATAAATTAGCCATATGGCTCCGAATGGTTATTTTGCACCTCATTTTCTTCTATCGTATATCATTTATTGGTTTATATTATTTCGTTCAATCGAACTATAATTCTTCTTCGAATAATTGTGTTAGATTACTTGTAAAAATCTTTGTATAAATTAAATGAAAGAATGATGGTATTTATATGAACTTGAAAATTTGATGAAATCGTATAAGAAAAACTTTTTTCGTTCATAATTGAATGAATTTGAAATTATATTTGAAGGAACTGGTGTAAAATTTACTTTTTAAAATAAAGTGTTTATTAAATATAAATGGGACGGTAGAAAATGAATATGTTAAAATAAGAGAGAGGAATAATGATAAGAACAAAAGTAACACTAACTTCAGAGGAAATGTTTAGGTGGAAAAGAATGCATGCCAATTAGCATTCTAAATGCATTATGATTATGCATTCTAAATGGGATAAAGACATTCATCACAACATGAATTAAATTTTAATTAACGCAAATGAATAGGGCCCAACAATACCTACATTTGCAGAAAAAAATGTTAAAACTCCATCGATTCAATAGCAAGTAATGAACGAAAAACAGTCATAATGGGTTGATACAACACTGTTTGAAAATTACACTTGAAATTTCAAGTGAAAAAGCTTGACATTTTTAACAACGACAAAGTTACATGAAATTTCTGTAGAATTCTTCATTGATGAATCAGTAAATTTCTTGAATATTCAAGTAATTTTCGATTTTCAGCTCCATACGGCACTGAAGAACCTTGAAAATGTTGAAAATTCAGGCAATAACGTCTCTGAATTTTCAATCTGTTGAAAATTGTATTGTATGTGATGTTCAATTTTCATGATGAGTTTTAAAATTCAAGCTTTCATTGAAAAATCAATGATCGTTTAACATGAAAAACCCAATTTTCTTCAATTTTCAAGATGAATGAGAAATTTAGTAAACGTTTTCAATTAAATTGAATTCAAACTCACAACATTGAAAATTCAGATAACATTGTGACTGAAATTTCAAGAAATTTCTAACGGTGAACACAAAAAATCGACACCTAAAATTTTAACAATCACAACCATATTTTTACCTTCAGTTCGGAGGTAAAAACATCATCAAGATAGTTTTACATTGACGATATGAAAATTTAATCACCAATTAGATTACATCAATCATCATATAAAGTCTCATGAAAAATTAATAATTTCAGGCTATTGTTGAAAGACGCTCTCCCACTGACCGAGGATCACTTCGTAATTGGCACAACTCCAGCAAATCTGCGTCTTGGTCTCGACATTGGAGGGTCCAAAGTCGATCAGTGGGCCCCTGCACCCTTGGATCTCGCTTCCTCCGGCATCATCAATGAACAACCACCTTCCTCTCCCTTTATCTACGAGTACGTCGAAGTCGGACCGCTTAACTGAGTAATGCTGAAATTAATTTTCACCATTCCAAACGGCTGCGTATGATATCGATGCAAAAATAATCTGCGTGGAATTTTTTTTTAATATCCGAACATTTCTTTCCTTCACTCTTATCGAAGCCAACGAATTCACGAAACGTCCATACATTTCTTGCGATTAATATCGTAGATTATCCTGACACCGACAATTAATTGTATAATTTTAGTAATCAGTTGAATTTATCAATGGGCTTCGACATTTCATCTCGTGAATTAAAATTCATTGACGGTTCAGATCGAACAGATTTCAGATTAATTTATCACTACGACTTTTAATTTTTCGTTTAGTTTATTAGTGTTCTTTGTTTATTTTGTTCATCTTCATTAGTTGAATTAATAACCGAGGCATTCCAATCGTGGCTTCGAAAGAAAGAATAATTCTCCAAACAGCTTTAGATGTTTTACAAACAGAATTTGAGTGGAAGAAAATTAAAAAAAAATCTGAATACTCTTTCAATGTATTGGATTTACCCAGATGTCTATGAATGTAGCAATTAGATCGTGCTCATTTCCACCAGATAACACGTAGATACTCTGAATAATTTCAATTCTTTCGATCGCTAACGTTACGACACGTACGAAAAAGTTTCTTATAAAAACTTGAGAAATTCGCTAGAAATTTCTATTGGATTTCGTGTGAATTTTCTGCTAGTTTTTGGTTGATTCTATTGAAAAGTTTCGAAGTTTATCTGCGCCCTGTTTTCACTAGATGAAATTTAGTTTTATGCAAGTCATTCTATTGAGATGTTTTCTATAGAAATTCCTCGTCTCAAATTTTCCAGCTTTTTTCTTTACATTTTTTTAATGGAAATGTCGAGGAAAAATTGTATAACGAGATAAAATTCTACTAATTCTTTCGATAAACAATTTCTGTAGGACATTTTCTATTAGAAAAAAGCGCGGTACAGCAGTGGAATTGTTTAATAGAATCGTTTGAGAACTAATAGAACTTTCAATAGAAGTCAAATAAAATTTTCTGTCAAATTCGCTAGGTTTTTCCGCGAAATTTTTTCATGTGTGGAGTTTCTCTTGGATTCAACCGACGCACAATGAACAATGGCAGAATGACTTTTTAATTTTGAACATTGAAACTCAAGATCTTCCTAGTTTTATCGACATTAGAATATAAATTTTTCAATTAAATAACAATCGATAGGTTGATTCAGTAGATTTTAAAGATTATAAATGTTTATAAAATTATAATTCGTAGATGTCAAGACGATCCAGAGAAACATTATTTGTGCCGTACAATCTTTCGTATCTTTGTATGATGATAAACGAGAGGAATAATTAGGATTGAACTGTGGACGCAGTGTAAGCATAAAACCCGAAAAAAAAGATGAATTTTCAAAAAAATGTCGAAAAAATGGTAGAATTGTAGAAAGAATTTCCATAGATGGAAAGATGATAAGGAACAAAAGGAAAAACTCTGCAGGAGTGCTAGGAAACTCTGAGGCATTGAGGCAGCTGTCACAAGAAATAAAAACGATAATTAGTTTTCTCAGTAATTAATTACCCTAATTGTATTATATGTGAAACTGACTTACATAATTATTGTCCATTAATTATTCAATTAGCTCGATTTACGTGTGTAACAATGTACACTAGAGCAATAAAATTTAAATTGAGATGTAAATGACAAATATTTCCCTTCATTTTTCCTTTATCCTCCTGTATTTTCACATGTGTAAAATCACACGTTGAGAAATCTGTTGAAATGTGATTATTTCAAACATTTTTAAACCAAGATGTCAGAAATCTGTGGTTTGTGAAGAAAGTTCATGAAAAGTTGATATATTTTCATATTTAATTAATACAAAATTTTATAATCACTTAAGGCCCCAATGGATTATCTTTTGAGCGTTCTCTCAAAAAGTAAAAAAAATTGAACATTTTCCAGAAACGTTTTTTATAATGACTAGAAAATGAGTCCGCTAGAGAGGAAATTGTAAATGGATAAATCATCTTAACCAAGATTAACAGCCATTGCTACTGTGACAAATGACGATCTGATAGCCCATGAGGTACAGTAAATTATGAATTTAGAATTTCCTCCCTGTTGGGTTTATTTTGCAATACTATTAAAAAATGCGTTAATTGAACCTTTTCAATTCACTTTTTTTGCAAAATGACTCGACTATAATTATGAGGTTGCTTACAAAATTGACTCGACTAAAACCATCAGGTTGCTTGCAAAATGACTCGACTATAACTATGAGGTTGCTTACAAAATTGACTCGGCTACAACCATTCGGTCGCTCGCAAAATGCTTCGACTACAACCATTAGGTTGCTTGAAAAATCACTCGACTACATTCATAAGGTTGCTTATACAATTGACTGGCTACAACCATCGGGTTGTTTATAAACTGACTCGACTACAACAATTAGGTTCCTTGCAAAATTATTTGACTACAACCATTAGGTTGCTTACAAAATTGACTCAACTACAACCATCAGGTTGCTTATAAAATTGACTCGACTACAACCATCAGGTTGCTTACAAAATGACGACTACAATTAGGTTGCTTGCAAAATTACTTGACTACAACTACTAGGTTGCTTACAAAATTGACTCGGCTACGACCATCAGGTTGCTTATAAAATTGACTCAACTACAACCATCAGGTTGCTTGTAAAATTGACTCAACTACAACCATCAGGTTGCTTACAAAATGACGACTACAATTAGGTTGCTTGCAAAATTACTTGACTACAACTACTAGGTTGCTTACAAAATTGACTCGGCTACGACCATCAGGTAGCTTATAAAATTGACTCAACTACAACCATCAGGTTGCTTATAAAATTGACTCGACTACAATTAGGTTGCTTGCAAAATTACTTGACTACAACTATTAGGTTGCTTACAAAATTGACTCGGCTAGAACCATCAGGTTGCTTATAAAATTGACTCGACTACAATTAGGTTGCTTGCAAAATTACTTGACTACAACTATTAGGTTGCTTACAAAATTGACTCGGCTAGAACCATCAGGTTGCTTATAAAATTGACTCGACTACAATTAGGTTGCTTGCAAAATTACTTGACTACAACTATTGGGTTGCTTATAAAATTGACTCGGCTACAACCATCAGGTTGCTCACAAAATGACTCGACTACAACCATCAGGCTACTTACAAAATTGACTCGGCTACAGCCATCCGGTTGCTTGCAAAATGCATCGACTACAACCATAAGGTTGCTTGCAAAATGACTCAACTGCAACCATTAGGTTGTTTACAAACCTTTATATATGCGTCGCTGAATGAACGCTTCAAATTTCGAGAATCGACTATAGCTAATGCTACTTACAAGTCGCGTCAAAAACATTTCGGCTCAGCCGCCGGTTTGTTAACACCTTTTCACTGGAACTTCACTTGGAGAAAGTTTCGGACATCTAGCGGCGCGTCAGTGAACCTAGGTTCCGCGCGAAAATGAATAACCTGCGGGAGTATCAACCAGTTTGAATGGCTCGCGGTGCGATTGTTTATGATTTCATTGGAAGATAAATACTTGTATTATTCATTTTTAACTAAATCATTCTTTTTACTTCACAATTTATTATCTTCTAAACTGTGTAGTACAGCTAGTTAGAATTTTTTTCAATAGCTGGGGACCATTATAAACATCTATGAAAAACATGGGGAGAATTCGTAAGAAAAACCTGTTTTCTAGGAATATACTTTAAATTACAGATTACCTAGTTGGTGAGGAAAATTTCAAGAAATTTTCCTCGAAATTTCAAGTAAAATATTCGTCAGCGCGATTTGATTATTTTGGTTTTTGCAGTAGAAGGGAAATGAATCTGTTGTTCATTCTTCCGAAACTGAAATTTCGTATTTGTTTTGAAATTGAAGACAGTGAAAGATGGGAAATAAATAGCCAATTGAAGTATCAGAGTGCAATGAGGAATTGGACAAAAAATAAACGTTTCCCCGACTATTATTACCTCCTTCACTCCTTAATCACCTTCTCTCCTTCGTTTTCGATTGATCATTATGTTTAATGATGATTTCCAATATTAATCTAGTTTAATTGCCCCCATAATTGTAATGACTACTGGCGAATATTTTTTTCAACGTGAAATTGTATCTTTTGTGGGCGAATCTGTTGTTTATGTAACCGTCATCACTCTCTATTCTTTGGCATGACGAAGTTACTTTCCTCATCAATTACTTTCGGGTGAAGGAGGGCTTCGAGTGGAGTAAGCAATTGCTTCAATTGTTACTGATGGCTAGACCCATTTCATTTCACGGTAGAAATCCTCGCTGATTAAAGGAAAATTTAAATGTTCCTAATCATGCGTCAATGAATATTGAAATTTAATTGATGGAGTTTCATTATGTTTCTTCAGTTGATAATTCAACAGAATGAGAAGAAACCTGATTGACCAGGAAGTGAAATTTATCCAAGTCGAGGCCCGAACGCATGGATTCGGACTGCCTGACGACTGCTAGGTGACCTTTCTTTCGTCTATATTGCATGATATTGCTTTTCTTCAGTCGTGAAGTTCAATTCTCAAGTCCACTTATCTACGACGGATGAATGTATTGTTTGCTACTGAGAGAGGAAAAAATTTATTGATAAATTGATAGTATCTGAAGTATTCTTTTCATTCAATGTGACATTTTTCATTCTATTGATTGCCCAACGACTGTGTCACATGGAAGAGATCTTTTGATATGATCAATCAATTATTCACTTGGAGACAGCAAAGAAAGTACACCAAAATTGAATAAATTCGCAATAATTCGCAATATTAGAAAATAATTTTTTTGTGGCAAATTGATGAATTTCTATTCATTTTTTATAGTTGATGCATTGTTAACAATTTTTGGCTGCAATTTTCAATTGGGATCTGGTGGCACTTTACATGTAAGTTTATGGGGTGAATTTCATTTTAATACGACTTGAATGAAATTGATATAATTTTGAAGCTTAACAAACGGTTTGAGAGTGATTTGTAATTTGTTGAATTCCATTCTGTCAATCTCGAGTTATTGACTTTTGAAGACGGCTCAGTTTGCATTACAGTTTCGTACAACGGAGACATTTGCTATTTTAAAATGATTCTTTTTCTCGACCCGGTCTTTCATTTGAGCCCAAAAAAACATTCATATCTTGTCTGACATCTTTGCTAAAAACTCGGGTCTTCAACTCGGGCTTTCAATTGAAGGCCCGAGTTGTAGACACGAGTTTGTAGCAGCGAATGAATGTTTTTTTGGGCTCAAACGGAAGAGCGGGTCGAGAAATGGCGTGCTAGGACCTCCAAAGATGGTTTTGAACCAGGGGAGACTCCTAGACCCCAATGTTCTATACATACTCCTAGACCCCATTGTCCTCCTAGACAATGTTGTCACAACTCTGCTTTTCAATTGAAAACAGATATCATCTTTAGAGACATTTGTCATGTTTAGAGGCTCTAGCACGTCATTTCTCGACCCGCTCTTTCGTTTGAGCCCAAAAAAACATTCATATCTTGTCTGGCATCTCTGCGACAAACTCTGGTCATCAACTCTGGTTTTCAGTTGAAATTGGAATTGTTAATTTACCCAATAATAGGAGTGCATTGACGATTTTTTCTTAACTCGCAAAAATCTTCAAACTATTTTCTACCGATTGGTGATAAAATTTTTTGGAAATAATGAAATAGGGGGGATAACGCCTTTTTTTCAGGGGTGATTTTTCAAAAATTTATTTTAAAAAAAGTACTAACTAGCAAATGTTTTTTATTAGCTCGCAATTTTCTTCAAAACTACTTCAATGAGGAAAAAAATAGAAATTTGGAATATCTACACATGAGGGGCTAATTGATCGGATCTCAATACACTACTTGGAGATTGTTTTCATTTAATAGTTCTACTAAAATTTCGAGTAATTTGATAATTACAAATTCGAAGTTTTTTAGAAAAATACATTTTCTTTCAAAATTAATTGATTAAAAATCCAGTTTAATATATTATTGAATAATCATATTTTGATCGAAACTTCAAGTAGGTTGGGGAATCCCCGCTCTTCCAGAATTTGAAATCTCCTTAAATTTGAAGTGAAATCTGAAATTTCTTGATTGCATTTGCTGCTATCGCCCTCAGATTGTCAAATGTATGAGATCTTTCGATGTGATTAATCAATTTACTTGTCGGTAGTAAAGAAAGTTTCCATCGAAATTGAATAAATTCGCGGAAATAATTTTTTTGTGGGAAATTGAAGAATTTCTATTCATTTTTTATAGTTGATGCACTGTCAACCATTTTTGGCCGAAATTTTCGATACACTTTTTGGAAGTTGTTATGATTTTATAGTTTAACTAAAATTTCAAGATTATTTCATTGAAAATTCAACATTTTAGTTCAAACCCACAAAACCCAAAATTTTCAGAAATAGTTAGACTAAAATTATGGGAGAATCATGAATTTTCCACGTGACTTCAGTCTGCAATTGCATCTGATTATGTGAATAATTTCTAAATGATTCTTTCCCAAACGAACTTGCTTTAATCTTCTTAATTTGTTTCCGTTTTCTTCGTACGACAAAAATATTAACGACTCCAAAACGGATAAACAAGATTGAAAAAGAGTAGAGGATTGAGCGAATTAAATTCTCGAAGAGGATTTTACGTTGAGCTGAAAGAGTTGCGCAACTGGAAATATAAGAACTAGATGGTAATCACCTGATCCTTCTGAATAAATTAATCCTCATTATTCCACGAATGCGTTAAATCTCTCAATGGGGATTTACGCATCTGCCCATGATGACGATTTGAGTCGATGGGGAGTTGAATTTCCTGAGTCGATTATCGAATTAATAAACAGGCGAAAGGTTTCGTTTACATTGAAGACACTAGCATTATTGTATTTTATCGAATGAATATTTCTAAGTGATAAATTTATAATTTCAATCGTGTGAATTTCTCCATCAATTTTTATATAATGGAATTGATGTTACACGTTAAAAATAAACTAGTGAAAAATTCATTATTTGTAAATGAATATGGTTATTGTTATTAAGAACTGAACAATATGATTCCGAATGGACCCACCGTTTTTGTAATTTTTATTTATGCACACAAAAAAAATTATTTTTGCCAAGGAATTTTCAGCTCGTGGGATTGGCAGCCCTCGGCTTCGCCTCGGGCCGCCAACGCCACACTCGCGAAAATTCCGTCTCATTTGTATCGAAATATACTATTTTAGGAGCGTATATCTCCAGGCCAATCATTCCCAGGTGGTCCAAGTATATCTTTAAATGGTACCATCATGTTGAATTATGGAATGATTATGCTACATATGACCCTGAATGAACTCCATTGATAATTATGAAGATTTTGAATTATTCTGAATTATTTTGTCTAAGGAAATCTCAAATTTGAAGAAATTGAAAAATAATGAGGGACGCTCATTCAAGGTCATATGTAGCATAATCATCTCATAATTCAACATAATTGTACATTCAATATGGACCACGTAGGAATGACTGGCCTGGAAAAATGTGCTTCTAACAAAATAAATTCTTCTCCCAAGAAAATGATTCCTTGGTAAAAGTATTTTTTTGTGTCAGAGTAGTATTCGTTTTTGTATATTTTTTTCATTGTTATTGAGTTGAAATTGATGAATTTCGATACAAATTCAAAGTTTTTAGAAGAATCCATTCTATTTCAAAATCAATTGATTGAAAATTCAGTTCAATATGTTGTTGAATAATCATATTTTGATAGAAACTTCAAGTAGGGTCTGGAATCCCCGGTTTTTATTGTTCAAGAATTTAGAATCTCATTGAATTTTCAGTGAAATCTGAAATTTCTTAATTCTATTCATTGCTACGGCTCAAATATTTTGTGTCATATGTATGAGATCTTTTGATATGATCAATTAATTCACTTGGAGATAGTAAAGTATACACCAAAAATTGAATTAATTTTTGCAAATAATTTCTTTGTGGGCAATTGATGAATTTCTATAATTTTTTTATAGTTTATGCACTGTTACCAATTTTTGGTTGATATTTTTAATACATTTCTTGACAATTTCTATCATTCAATAGTTCTACTAAAATTTCACATAATTTCTTAATTAAAAATTCAAAATTTTATAGAAAAATGAATGTAATCGGAATTTTTTACGACTTTTCCGAGATTTTTCTTTGCTGTATCCTGTATTCAAACCCTCAAAACCCCTCATAAATTCTAATCGGGTTCACAAGGTAAGATTCACGCACATGAGAATTGTACCCCTTTGGGTTAGTGCACGTGTAAAAATATAGACACAAATAAGCACCATCTAAAAATCGCATATTCGACCTTTTTAAATCATATTTAGTTACACAAAAAACTGGAAACTAAAATTTGAACGACTCCACATCGAAGAAGCTTCCATTCGGAAGCAAAAATATTGAAAAATCTGATGTAAGATTTAAGGCAGAAGATAATGAAAGCATCTTCTCATTTCTGAATTTCTAATTTCAGAAACTCGCGATAGGTTGGAGTGTATGACCATAAAATGTAAAATTATGAGCTATCATTTTAAATAAATGTGTGGGTTTTACGTGTTATTCAACGTCGATTGATCCTAAATACTGAAGTGTCTTTATTTCACGTGATCCTCCAATATTTGTCATCGATATTTATATTTTCTAATGATTAGTATGTTACTCATACTCTTTAATTCAATAATTTGTGATACGAATGTCTATTTCAATAGAAAGAAAGCGTCATTAAGTCTTGATTAGTATCTGCTCCGTAATGCTTGTCATTGATTGAATCGTTTTGGAAATTTCTCTCGATACAATGCATATCCACGAAATGATCGCTGCGCCCGCCCATCACTCATCTCATCGTGACTTTTACAACCACATCCGGAAGATCGTTTCATTTATGATTGGAACGTTAAATCACTCGATGATAATGCGTGAGAGAAGGTATTCCCAGTCGCAATAAAATGCCAAATGGTTTATTTATTTTGTTGTCAATGGGGGATAAAGTATCTTTAAATATCATCTTCGATATTGAAAATATCCAGTTTTTTTTCTGGGCGTTTTGAAAGGAGCTTTAAAATTCAGTGATCTTGTCGATTAATCTGTAGCACCCAAGTTATTCTGCGGGTCAAGTACTATATTTTTGTAAAATTATAATAAAAATCACACACAATCGACATTATCCAAATGAACTTTTACAGTAAAAGAAATGTCATAATATCACAAAAAGTTTAATAATTTCTTGCCCCAAATAACGCATCTCTTGAGGATAAATTTCTTGGGACAAGAATTCCGGATAATGTGTCAGACAATGTCAGATTTCAGTGAAGTGTTCATAACTGGAACATGAACATTTCATGATAAAGTGAGAATTTTTCGCCACAAGAAATCGGTTTTTTCGTATCAGAAGATGAGAAAATGACTAAAAATACTAAAAGCTTCGATTCAGTGAATCATGCATCAGAGACTTTCATATTGAATGAATACACGCATGAAAAAATTTAATAGAAAAACCTGTCGAATTCGTTAGAAAATTCGATTGAATTTCTATTAAAATTTCCATTATTAGTTTTTGGCTGATTCTATTGACATGTTCATTAGAAAACATTCAATAGAAAAAGTGGAACAAAATTCGATTTTTCTATATAACTTATTCTTTTCATATATTTTCTGTAGAATTTGCTCGACTCAAATTTTTTAATTTTTTTTTTCATTCCATTTTTATTTTCTACTCATCAAGAAAATCAAACGAAAAAACTTGGAAAATTTGAGCCGAGGAAATTCTATAGAAAATATCTCAATAGAATAAGTTATATAGAAAAATTAAATTCTATTGACTTTTTCTACTGAAAATTTTCTATTGAACATTTCAATAGAATCGGCCAAAAACTAATAGAACAGTTCAATAGAAATTCAATAGAATTTTCTAACGAATTCGGTAGGCTTTTCTATTAAATATTTTCGTCCGTGCAGAGAGTTCATGCAGAGGAAAACCTCCAGATATTAAAAAATGTAACCGTCGTGTGCGCTCAATCGCTTTGAGTTCGAAGGAAAGCAATATCTTCTGTTTCTTCTGTCAAACTTCTCTTGTCTTTTAAGGAATATTATTATCATTCAGTAACTTCCTCCTTACCCCGGAGAGCAGCGATTTCTTGTCTGAAACACAACATAAATTGATTAAATATAAATGCGATGTTTTTCGCTCAAGAATTGTCAGTTTTCAAGCATTAGTTCCTTAAAAACAAATAACAGAATTTGTTCCAAAAATCCTGAATTCAAATGAATTCATCATCAATTCCAAAAAATGATGTCTAAGATCATTCTTTGAACGTTGTTATGATATTTTATATAAACCCCGAGAAATTTGAGGTACACGTGCGATTTCCCAAGAATCAACAATTCGATTTACGAGTGCACGATCCAGATCTAAATCAAGAAAATGTCTCGGACGTGAGTATAACGTATCGCAGAGAATGCAAATATGTAGCTTTATACACTAAACTACAGTGTTCACGTATAAGTGCAGTATCCGTGTTCAATTCCAAGTGCATTGTGAAAGGCGGTATCACCACTGGTTTTGTTGAATGTATGGATAGTTAACCAGAGGTGAACTGAAACAAGAGCAAAGCGTCATACGTTATATTGAAATAATTTCGCAATGCAATTATTTCACGATCAAATGATCAATTGTTGTTGTGCATGGTGCAGCAGTGAACGTTTTAATGTTGTTATGATGAGTTCATAATTTTCTGTTTCAATTTATATGAATTACTTCAGCACAATGATTCCGGATAAGAATGAAGCCACAATCTCCTGAATGCTACACTAAGAAAAAAAATTACTTCTGCTGAATTAATTTACTTCTGCTGAGTTAATTTACTTGGCACAAGTAAATGAATGTAAACATTTGTATTTGAAATGTGTGGATTTTCTTGAAGTTAATAAATTCACTTGGCAAAAGTAATTTTTTTTCTCAGTGTATTCATATCACATTATGTTATATAGTCTAACCGATAATGTACTAGTAAGGCAGCCTCATATTTTTCAAATTTACTGACAGATAAGTATTTAAACTTGTATGTAAGGTCATTCTAAAAATCCGTGACCACATTGCAAATTAATTTTAAATAGCTCTCCTAGGCTGCTATTAATGAATTGAAACCGATTTGAGATAACAGAAATGACATAGAATGTCATGAAACGTGAAGAGATGATGTTTTTATAAAATGTATGTATGTATATCCGGATGTGTGCGCGAAGTTTTCGGAAAATTTTTGAGTTAAGTTTTTTCATGTAACTCAATTCTAATGGGATATTCGGCGATATCGTACTCGTGATTTTTTTAAAAATGGGTTACACTCGCTTTAACGTCATCCATGAACAAACGGTATTTCATAATTTTCTATTATTTTCAGGTTGTTCACCACAGGATTGTTGTTCGATGGAGAGCTTTTGACATAAAGGAACGGCCAGACTACAACGGAAAGTAGTTTCGGTGCCACATAAAATTCTATTAAATTTCTATTAAACTTTCTATTAGTTTTTGGCTGATTCTATTGACATGTTCAATAGAAAATATTCAGTTGAAAAAGTCAATAGAATTCAATTTTTCTGTATAACTTATTACATTGAGATATTTTCTATAGAATTTCCTCGGCTCAAATTTTCTAAGTTTTTTTCATTCTATTTTTCTTTTCTTCTCATCAAGAAAATCAAACGAAAAAACTTGAAAAATTTGAGCCGAGGAAATTCTATAGAAAATATCTCAATGTAATAAGTTATACAGAAAAATTGAATTCTATTGACTTTTTCAACTGAATATTTTCTATTGAATATTTTAATAGAATCGGTCAAAAGCTGATAGAATAGTTCAATAGAAATTCAATAGAGATTTCTAACGAATGCGATAGGTCTTTCTAGTAATTTTTTTCGTCCGTGTAGGCAATGAAAAAGTGATTGAGTAATGGAAAAACAATCGATATTTATTTCATTGAGCCCAGCTGTCTTTCCTTTAGAAAACTGTTCCAACTTTCCTTCTGATTCGGTGATTGAATGTTTGTCGACAAATTTTCAAGAGATAGCGCACTTCTAGAAAACATCCATCAAGTGATAATTTCAATTGAAATTTCAAGGAATTGAATTTTACTATTGAATGAAAATTCATCATTTTATTAAGGATGTTCTACACCCTTTCTGCCAATATTCACGTTTTTTCAATTTTTCTGGCAAACTTATGATGGAATTGACGTGAAAAAATAGAACGTTTTTGCGTTTTGTCATTATTTAATGACTGACGAAATTTTAAGGTGGTGAGAAGATTTTCCTGCGTTTTTTCTAAACTTTTAAAAAGAATCACAAAACTGTAGAAAAAACGCATGGAAATTATCGCACCACTACGCAACTTCGTGAGCCATTAAAGAATGACAAACCACAAAATCGTTATATTTTTTCACGTCACTCCCAGCGATAATTTGCCAGAAAAATGAAAACAACGTCAATTTTGGCTGAAAGGATGTCGAACATCCTTAACTACTTTTAGATGAGTTATCCCACGGAAATTAAGGGGGGACACTACCCAAATTTGAAAGTTCTGCAAAGAAAAATGGCCTCCTTGAGATTTTTTTTTTGGCGCAATAATGATCAGATGTTTGGGTCCAAAAATGACGGAGCGACTGAGGAAAACTGTATTGCAGGTATTGAGAAACGGAAAACTTCATCGGAATTTTATTAAAAGACAAATATTAAAAAAATATATATATAAAAAAATATATAAATATAATATAAATATAAATATGAAGTCATATTGTTTGGGCACGTGCCCCTGCCACAATGAGGCGATAAAACCACCAGGATTAGAACAAGAAGAAATCATGTTGCTATATTTCAATTCTCAGAACATAAAATAAATCAACATATCAATATATAAGAAAAAAACGAAACGGTAAAGTAGATTTTGAAAAGTTTCAACAATTCTCATTATTTAATTATAAGAGAAAAAACGAAAATAAAAGAAATTGCTTGCGCACACTTTCATTGCCAAATTGGATGATCGAATTGCCAAATCTATTGGGCGTTAGATAGCCTGATCGTACGACGTAATCCGAATTATTCATCATCATTGTTGCGAGGGACTTCATAACAATCATCATGAATCGTTCCCCGGCGAACCTGTTACAGCGTGAAGTGCCAAAGCGGATTGTGGTAAAAACGTCTGAATGTTCTGAATAACCGCATTGTTGTAACAATTCATCAAGCATGACGGAATAATGAGAAGCTCACCAACTTCTCCACACCACAGTTTTTTCTCTTCTTTTTGAGGATAACTGATAAGACTGCTTTCCTCGTTGTGGTCCTTTCTTGACCGCGATTGTGAAAATTAAGGGGAATAATCTTATGACATTTCTTTTTGAGGACAACTGATAAGACTGCTTTCCTCGTTGTGATCCTTTCTTGACCGCGATTGCGAAAATTAAGGGGAATAATCTTATGACATTTCAAATTTAAAAATTTATTTTGATACTTCTGGCGCTTCCGAGGGTTTCATTGACATTAAAGCGGCCAATTAACTCGGAATCAACATTCGATTGGCGAAAAAATCGATTTTGGCGAAAGTTGACTTTCCTCGGGGAAAAATCCAAGATCTGAACTTTGGCCGCGGGTAAAAAAAATTGTATTCTGACATTTCTGGCGCCTCTGAGTTTCATTGGCATTAAAGAGGTCAATAAATTCGAAACGAACTCACTTGGCGAAAAAATTTGATTTTGGCGAAAGTCGACTTTCCCCCGGCAAAAATCCAAGATCTGACACTTTGGCTCCGGGTGAAAAAACAAATTTTTTACTTCGACATTTCTGGAGCCTCCGAGAGTTTCATTGGCATTAGAGAGGTCAATAAACACAGAATCAACATTCACTATTTTTTATTTGAACACCGCATGCAAACGGAGAGATGACGATGGCTAAAATATATTCAACCCTCTCTCCTTGTTGGGTACAAATTTCAACCCTCCGCATACATGCCTTCCCCCTCCACCCCCTCGTGAAATCCCAAGGTCTAGGTAGCATAGAAGAGGACTTCCCAGAGCCGAAAAGAACTGAGGATTCAAAAGATCTCCGGAAAACTACGTCGCAGAACTGATTAGGACGTACCAGGTCTAGGTCTAGAGAGATCTTGAAAGACCTGTGCCCGTCCAATCAGAACCAAATCCTCGACTCAGGAGAGTATTCCATTTTATTACGATCAAAATAATAACTAAATGTTGTTTACAACTTTCGGTAACTCTCACTATTCGAATATGAAACGAGGGGAACGAGTTGATAACGAATCGTTATCAACAATAAGTGGTCATGCAAACTTGTCAGGTTCGCTTGAGGTATAGAACCTTGATCAAATTACGACACATTTATCTCTATAGCTGCATTTTTATGGAGTCGTCAAAGCATTTTGTCGTAGACCCTCGACAAAGTGATTCATACTTTCCTTCGCCGACGCAATATTACGTTCTTCTCCATCATCATGGTCAACTGCAAGTTGAAAATTTTCCTGGCTCTTTCTATATTCGCGATGATCTACATTGCAGTGTCTAATGCAACCATCACCGGTAAGTTATATCTTCTCAGTACAAATAAAGTTTATAATATGATTATTTGAAAACAATTAATAACTATCAATGGTTGATGTGTCGAGGCAATAATCGATTGTAATCCCACGAGACCTTAAAAATGGTCGGATATTTCATGAGAGCTTCCTTGCAAACGAATGAACACTGAGAGAAAAAATTAGTTCTGCCGAGATCTTTTATCGTGTTTAATCAATTTAGTTGTAGACAATAAAGTTTTCATCAAAACATGATTATTTCCGTAACTTCATTACTTTCTGTTAGTACTTTTAGTAATTTTCACAAGTATCAAAGGTACGGGTGAAAAGTAATTTTTTAACTTCTCTCAAGTACTTTTATGATTTAATTTCAGTACTTTCAATTGATTACTTCATTGAGAAAAGCGAATATTATCGACAAAGAAAATGAGCTTTCTGGCGCATTTTTGTGAATAGAAGTATTCAGGAGAAGATATTTTGTAGGAAAAAATCAGTAGATTGTGTAATTCACGTTCTTGAAATCGCAATTCACGTTATTCTGGCCGTAATTTACGATCTCAAAAGCGTAATTTGCCCGTTTGAAAAAATCGTAAATTACGTTTTTGAATACGTTAATTACCACTTCAAAACCGTATTTTACCTTCAGATTTTTCTGTGTATTCACTTCTGCTCCAACATTTGGATCTTCATTTGTAATCTTCAATGAATTTCTGAAAAAAATTATGAGTACTATTGCTACTTATATTGAGTTCTGTTGGTACTTTTGAAAACAACCAGTCAGTACTATTTTACTTGTCCCGAGTAACAAAAGTACTTGTGACAAGTACAGAAGTACTTTTCACCAGTTCTTTTGTGACTTCGAGAAGTAAAAAATCTGCCTTTTCCCCAAAAACCACTGATAGTGGGTAGAAGTACTTCTTCTACTGATTATTTTTTCCAATCGGATTTCGACCAATCAGAGCGCAGTATTTGAGGCTACCCGACAGTTTCATTATTTCGGATATTTCCTCCTAGCTTTTGAATATTTCCCAGTAGTTCTTAATTTTTTTACCGGAATATTTCGCAATAGCTCTTCATTTTTTCAGCTCATTTCATATAGAATCTTATATTTGACAGTCTATGGAAATCGGGTTATTCTATTAATATAATTTGTTCAAATCTTCCCCAATTCACCTTCTGATTTTGTCCACTGCACTCTGCTTGGCCAAAATCCAGTTGGGAAAAATAATCCGACAAATACCCCTCGAGATTCAAAATTAATTGAGTATTTCCTTCAAGCTCCCCTGCAAATAAACCATCGTGCCAAGCTTTGCAGAAAAATCCCTCGCGCAATCGCTCGGGATTTTTTAACCTGCAAAACTTGACACCTTCATTTATTTGCAACGAAGCTATCAGGAAATACCCGATAATTTTGAAGCTCTTGGGGTATTACTACTGATTGAAATTAATTTTTTTTGAGTGATAATCAAATGTTGGGCGATATCATATTTGCGATTTTTTCACTGGGTCGCACTCGCTTCAACGCCATGGCGCACTCATAAGCGCGGTACTTCACCATTTACCATTATTTTCAGGTTGTACACCGGCACAGGGGTGTTCGGTGGAGGGCTGCCGGAAGGAATATCCAAATGATTACAACGGGGAGCCCCCCACGTGTGTCAAAATATTAAGACGCTATGTGTGTGATTGCCCTTCTATCTGCGATGATTAATAGTTTCGGTATCACATTAATTCACAGAATTCGTGTCTTGTAATCGTCCACTGTTTGCCGATCGACCCTGGCACTAAAGAATGATTGAATAATGAAAAGAATCGATATTCAGTTATTTTATTTATTTCATACTGTTTTGGTAAATGGTACCAATTATACAGGGGGGTATGATATGAAAATAAACTTGCTTACGTAGTCGCAAAAATCAAAAGCAATCAATAATCAAAAGCAGTAAATAGTGAGTCAATTGGTAAGATAAGCTGAACATAATTCTGGCAAAAAGACAGGCAGTAAGACAGGGAGAGGCCAAACTAATCATTCAGTACACGGAGAGAAATATTCAAGAAAAATTACGGAACATTTCACGTAATCCGCAAGCGAGGATCGTTTTCAGTGAATTTCTATAGGAATATAAGAGAATAAATCTGAAACGTTCAGTAAATTTTCGGGTCTGTCACCGAAAAAATACGAAAAAGTCACGTAATTTTTCTGGAAGTTGTAAAATCTAACAGAAACTTCAAGACTTATTATGCCTCAGAACATGAAAATTCTTGGATGTTTAAGAATTTTTACGAAAAGTTCCGGAAAAATTACGGAACGTGTTGTTAAAATCTCCCCCTCACGGTGACTCATGGCTAGCCGTGAGGCGTCG
>NW_021680427.1:2143002-2172445 GCF_001412515.2 Diachasma alloeum
AAAAATTACGGAACATTTCACGTAATCCGCAAGCGAGGATCGTTTTCAGTGAATTTCTATAGGAATATAAGAGAATAAATCTGAAACGTTCAGTAAATTTTCGGGTCTGTCACCGAAAAAATACGAAAAAGTCACGTAATTTTTCTGGAAGTTGTAAAATCTAACAGAAACTTCAAGACTTATTATGCCTCAGAACATGAAAATTCTTGGATGTTTAAGAATTTTTACGAAAAGTTCCGGAAAAATTACGGAACGTGTTAAAATCTCCCCCTCACGGTGACTCATGGCTAGCCGTGAGGCGTCGGACGGATGAGTAATTTTTACGGAACAGATCGTAGAATTTACGTGATGATTGACACTTTTTATTGAATTTTACTTCGCTCCTAAATTACGTTTCGAAACGTAATTGAAAAAAAAAAAAACGTAATTTTTTTCTGGTAATTTTTATTGAATATTTCTCTCCGTGTCCAGAAGCACGTAGCTGGAAGCATTTCCTTGCAAAGAAATATAGAATTTTCATGTCATTATAAATGTTACTGTTAAGGACAGCATCGATAGCCGAAAGCGTCAAAAAATTAGAATTGTTCAGGTAGTTGGGAAGGTAATGGAGTCCCAAGGGGGAGTAAGAGGGCAAGAGAAGAGATCTTCGTGGTCCTGTAGGAAGCAGAGTGAACAGAGTCGGGTAAAATTGATATTCATTTCATAGAGCCCAGCTAAGTTTGTCTCTAGAAAACTGTTGTAACTTTCCTTCTCATTCGGTGGGTTAAGTTTTGTCAGCGAATTTGCAAGAGGTGGCACACTTCTGGGAAACGTTTATCAAGTGACATTTCAATTGAAATTTGAAGGGATTTTATTTTACTATTGAATGAACATTCATTTTATGAAATGACTGTGGTTGAGTTATTCCGTGGAAATTAATAAAAATCAGCGACGATGCCACTGGAAATTATTGGCAAAGTCATCGAAAATAGGTGATAAAATCACTGAGTTCCAGAATTTTCCGCTCGTTGAATTTCACAATTGCGACATCCACATAGGAGATCTATTCCAAATTCGTAAAAATTAGGAATGGATCTCGGAAAATCAGTGACATGTCCCTGAAAATTAAAGATTTTTTTTCCCGTCATTTTTATGAAAAAACAGTATACCTCAGGTGTACTTCTCATGAAAATTGCCGTGTAAATAGGAACCATTAAAACAATAACAACTGAAATTAATAATAAATTTCGCAGCGAAATTTATTCTGCTACGAAATATATTCAATCACGTTCACAGCGTTGCTGAAGTAACAAATAATTCATGCTAATAAATTTCCTCCATGCACTATTGCCCACTCAATCTCTAATGAGAAATTAATATCTTGAGAACGAAAATGAAAAAATAAACCGAACATCTCAGAAGACTTTGAGTTCAACAGAATCATTACGGATATCCGTTGGACTTCGCGCCATATGATTTCACGCATTACACTTCCCGAAACATAACAAGCCTCGGAATTCGTTCATACAAGCGTTCATGAACATGTAATAAACGTCAGGCTGTTCCAAAGATACAGGACTGCGGTTTATACCACGATTTCACTTTTACCCATGCGTACGTCTTATTACTTCCACTAGATTTTATTTCCCCCTCCGATTTTTGCACCACGAAAATTCATTCTCTGTCATGAAAAAAAAATTCTCTTACGCTGGTACTTTCCAAAAAAATTATGGTACACTGAGAGAAAACATTACTTTTGACAAAGATGATTTCCTTGATGTATGAAAATACTCTCTTGTCAATTTCCAGAGGCGTAAAATCTCCTGGTAAATAATTTTGTGCTCACACTGAGAGAAAGAGGTCTTCGAAAATATGATATTAAGTGTTAGCATAAGTCTTCCCATAAATTCGTATCGTTAAATTTGCGTTATATCTAGAATTCAATGAATTGTGAGAATTCACACTTTACCGATCTGATCACTCATCATCTCCAACTTAGGAATTGTTGTTTCGATTGCACGACGAACACTTTCATTATCAATTCAAGTGTTTAGAATATTGATCTCAAGTGTTGTGCTCTTTGTGCAAGATTTTATGTAATCAAAGTCCCGATGAAAAAAATTCTAGATATAACGCAAACTACATGAATTCATGGGAAGGACATCATTTCTAGTCTTGAGAAAGAAAATCAATTACTTCGAAAAGATGAATCATTTTTTCCCATGCTAAATGAAATTGCCCATGACGCGACGTTGCCGGAAACTCGCTAAACGCGCCCGGGCAGTGTAGAGTGAATTCGGCAACGCTAGAGCCTAAATAACACGGCGGGGAATCCCCGCGGAGATGACCAGAGTCGCAGGGTTGCGTTTGGTGACCAGACTAGGGTTAAAAAAGATGACTTTTATTCTCTGGGTGGGACGTCACGCCAGCACGCCCATACACAAAGCATTGTGGTGTTATAATGCAGAAGTTTTTAATCTTCCATAATTTACTAACTTTTCATTATTTATCGAAATGATAAAACACGCGTTTAATATCACGCACAAAAAAATTTAATAAAAAAACGTATCGAATTCGGTAGAAAATTCTATTGAATTTCTATTAAACTTTCTATTACTTTTTGGCTGATTCTATTGACATGTTCAATAGAAAACATTCAATAGAAAAAGTCAACAGAATTCGATTTTTCTATATAACTTATTCTTTTCATATATTTTCTATAGAATTTGCTCGACTCAAATTTGCTAAGTTTTTTTCAGTTCATTTTTTTTCTTCTCATCAAGAAAATCAAACGAAAAAACAGAAAATTTGAGCAGAGGAAACTCTAGAGAAAAGATCTCAATAGAATAAATTATATAGAAAAATTGAATTCTATTGACTTCTTCTACTGAATATTTTCTATTGAACATTTCAATAGAATCGGCCAAAAACTAATAGAACAGTTCAATAGAAATTCAATAGAATTTTCTAACGAATTCGATAGGTTTTTCTGTTAAATTTTTTCGTCCGTGATAAATATAAATGGATAAATAAATGATAGTATTCTATTCATCCAATTTTCATATTTATATAGCAATGAAAACATTGCATGTGAAACCCCAATTAAAAGTGACCAAACCGTGAAAATTACTGCACTGAACCAATTTATATTTATTAAATTTTGAGAAAATTTCGATGTAAAATTCAAACGACATTTTTAATTGGGAGATTTTATTGTTTTCTGTGCCACCTTGACTAAATTAATACGTGGAAATAATATATGGAATCTGTAAATAATATGTGGGGCCCATTTAGATGTATAAGCCGTAACAACGAAGAGAAATTTCATTCCTGGAATGTCAGAATCGTCCGAATGAGAGACAGAATAAACAGGTAATCAAAACGAGGTAATTTTCTTCAATTTAATGACGAGAGTAATTTTGACGGTTTAGACGAGATTTTTTATTTGAACCGTTAGAAAAGATTTTAATGATCGGAAAAAATTGGAAAGTAGCTATTGGAGAAGAATTCATAACATAATTGAACAGTTGTAGGTCCTGAAATATTTCAACCTTTTTAGCTCCCGAAAGTTCAAACAATCTTTGTTATTATACTAATTCTTCCCATGATCGTGAAACCTATAAAACCTGTCACAGAAAAGCAAATCAATTTCGAACCCCAAGAATCATGATAATCAATATAAAAAAAAAGTTAAATCGGAGAAATATATTTTCAAATTTATAATTTTATAAAAATAATTGTAGTTGAGTTATTCCCTGGAAATGAATAGAAATCAGGAACATTGCGGTACTGTTAAGAGACGTCCACAAAGAGAAAAATTTCAGATATTTAACATGTCACTAATTTTTCGCAAAATATCACTAATTTCCAGGGACGGAATGAGTTAATTCCCATCAATTTAATGACAAGATTAATTGTGATGGTTTAGATTGGACGCTTTATTTCGAACTGTTAGAAAACATTTTAATGATCTGAAAAAAATGGAAAGTCTACTATTTGAAAAGAACTAATAATATGATGGAATAGTTGCAGGTTCTAAAAATTACCATCTTTTTAGCGCCCGAAATGTTAAGTAATCATTACTGCTATATATTCACAATAAGGCAATGCTGAAAATAAATTATTTGTTTCGCAAAATTATCCAGTTACAAGATTAGCAAAACTGAAAACGTTATTTGGACTTATTAAAAACAAAGAATTAAAATTTCACAACCAAAATTTTCAATAGTAGCAAGCTATCTTTCTCTCTGCTCGATTTCCTAAATTAATTAATTCGAAAATTATGTTTGGGACATATTACAACCGATGAAGCCTGTCACAGAAAAGAAATTCAATTCGAAAACTCCATAATCAATATAAAAAAAAAAACCTGAAATCGGAGAAATATTTTCAAATTTATAATTTCATAAAAATAATTGTAGTTGAGTTATTCCCCGAAAATAAATAGAAATCAAGAAAATTGCGGTACTGTTAGGAGACGTCCACAAAGAGAAAAAATTCAGATATTTAACATGTCACTGATTTTTCCCAAAATATCACTAATTTCCAGGGACGGAATGAGTTAATTCCCATCAATTTAATGACAAGATTAATTGTGATGGATTAGATTGGACACTTGATTTCGAACTGTTAGAAAACATTTTAATGATCTGAAAAAAATGGAAAGTCTACTATTTGAAAAGAACTAATAATATGATGGAATAGTTGCAGGTCCTAAAAATTACCATCTTTTTAGCGCCCGAAATGTCAAATGTGAATAATAATTACTGCTATATATTCACAATAAGGCAATGTTGAAAATAAATTATTTGTTTCGCAAAATTATGCAGTTACGAGATTAGCAAAACTGAAACCGTTATTTGGACTTCATGATTATCAATACCAAAAAAAGTGTGAAATCGGAGAAATGTTTACAAATTTTTAAATTTTATAAAATAATTCTAGTTGAGTTATTCAATGGAAACAAATAGAAATCAGAAAAATTGTGGTACTGTTAGGAAACATTCATAGAGAGAAAAAATTTCGATGTTCAAAATGTCACTGATTATTAGCAAAATGTCACTAATTTTCAGAGATGGAATGAGTTAATTCCCTTCAATTTAACGACAAGATTAATTGTGATGGTTTAGATTGGATTCTGTATTTTGAACCATTAAAAAACATGTGAATGATCTGAAAAAAATGGAAAGTCTACCATTTGAAAAGAATCCATAACATAATTGACTAGTTGCGGGTCTTCAACATTACCACTTTTTTAGCTCCTGAAAATTGGCACAATCTTTATTATTACAAATTCACAATAAGAAATATCCAAAACACAATGATTGGTTTCGCAAAATTATGCAATTTACAAGATTAACAAAACTGCAAAAGCACTGGGATTCATTAAAAACAAATGATAGAGACTTTACAACCAACATTTTCAATATTAAGAAGCTGTCTTTCTCTCACTGCTCTATTTCCTAAATTAATTAATTCACAAATAATATTTGGGCCACATTTCAACTGATGAAGCTGTCACAGAAGAGAAATTCAAAATAAAACCTCAAGAATTATGATAATCAATACCTGAAAAAAAACAGTGTGAAATTGGAGAAATATTTTCAATTTTATAATTTTATCAAGTAATTCTAGTTCAGTTATTCCATGAAAACTCATAGAAATCAGGAAAATTGCTGTTAGTAAACGTCCAGATATCATTGATTGTAAGGAGAATGTCACTAATTTCCAGGGACTGAATCGTCAGAATGCGAGACAGAATAAACTGTTGTCAAAATGAGTTAATATCCTTCAGTTTAATGACTAGATTAATTTTGATGGTTTAAATTGCATTTTTCATTGTGACCCATTAGAACAAATTTTAATGATTTGAGAAATAAAATGGAAAGTCTACTATTTGAAAAGAATTCATAACATAATTAAACAATTGCAGGTCCTGAACATTAAAACCTTTTCAGCTTGCAAAAGTTTAAACAAAAAACTATGCACTTTACAAGATGAGTAAAATTGCAAAAGCTACTTAGATTTATTAAAAACAAATACAGATTTTACAAATAAAATTGTCAATAGTAGGAATCATCTGTCTTTCCCTTCCAGCTCTACTTCCTAAATTAATCAATTTAAAAATAATATTTGGGGCACATGAAAATTGATGAAGCCTGTCACAGAAAAGAAATTCAATCCTAAAACCAAGAATCATGATAATCAATACCAGAAAAAAAACTGTGAAATTGGAGAAATATTAACACAAGAATTCAAAGCGTGAAAAGCCACTCGAAACTGTTCACCTCAACTCCAGACATGACTCGTGATTCCAATTCCCAGACAGGAGGCCAATCCCGCTGATATAGACAGTCCAGTAAATTCAGTGTAGGTATAAGTTCGAAACAGAAAATTAGGAGCAAAGCGTGTCCCCTTTCTCTTACCAAGCCGAGCGTGCCATAAAATACTTTCGCTCTCGCGCGCCAACACGATAGGGCCCCAGTGTGTATTGCTCACTGTGCGCCGGGGTTTTACCATTGGATTTTCGTACCCGTTTCTAAACAGAGGCCCGTAGAAACGGAAAACCGGAAAACATTGCAGACTTTAGCCATGCCACACCTCTTTATGCTTGCCACGAGTGAATTGTGAATACTTTTCGAGAGAATTTTAAATTGTTGGCAGTGGTATAGGTCAGTGGACGGAGCTGAGGCGATCCTGTTGACCCTTACTCACCATTTCGAAGAAACTGAAAACTCTACGCATGAAACGTAAACATATTAAATTGCAACGCTAGTTTCTTTGCGGAGAAAAAAGTTTTGATTTTCAGGACTATACGTCAGAGATTTCCTGGGACATCGGTGACGTTTCTGGGATAATTATTGGTGACAGTGATCATCAGTACTTTTCATCAGACCGAGGGATGAAATTAGTTTTGCGGGAAAATTATATGCTCCCCTGCACGGAGAGAAATATTCAATAAAAATTACGTATCTTTTCCCTAATTCCGAAGCGAAATGAGGTTGTAGGAAATTTTATGGAACTGTCACCTAATTTTTACCTAAAGTCACGGAATTTTTCCAGAGCGTTCCGTAATTTTGAAAAAAAAGAAAGTTTCCACAAGTAATACCACGAGAGCTTCAAAATTATCGAGCAATTCCCGATAGGTTCGTTGCAAACAAACGAAGGAGTTTGGACTCGTGCTTCGCACTCGTGATTTTTCCTGAAAAACTTGACGACTTCGTTTGTGTGCAGGGAACCTTGAGGGAATTACTCGATTAATTTTGAAGTTCGAGTAGTATTCGGGAGGGAATTTCCCCATCCAAATGTCGGCCAAAAGAATTGCACTATGAGACAAAATCTATCTGACAGTTCCAATCAGGGATTCACTCGACCACGGAATCTTTTGTTTTCCACAAATATAGTCAACATGAAAAATTACCAGTTGAATTATCAAAAATTATCAGCTGAATACCGTGTTGACTACATGAAGTAACAGTCGAATAGTGCAATTCTATTGGCTGACATTTGGATGAGGAAAATTCCCACCAAAACATGACAATTTTCGTAGTGGTAATTGTTCTCGTGAGACATTTGTATGTCTTTTGGGTAAATACATTCGTTCTACAGGGAATTATATGAGGCTCCGGTTTTATCGAGTGAATGTCATTGAGTCATTTATATCTTTGTCCAATAAAGACTAATAATTTTCATGGAACAAACGATAATCTCAGCACCCGAAGAAAAATGCACTTTTGACCAGTACTGACCGGTACTTGGGGGAAGTTCACTTGCGAAAAGTTCGGAAAATACTTATTCCAAGTACTTTTTGTATCCTTGAGTGAAATACCACCTCTGCCGATCAAGTAGACATAGTACTTTAGGTACTCTTCACAAGTACCAAAGATACTGGTGAAAAGTGATTTGTGAACTTCGCTCAAATACTTTTATGAATTAATTTCAGTACTTTCAATTGATTACTTCATTGAGAAAAGCGAATATTATCGACGGATAAAATGACCTTTCTTGCGCATTTTTGTGAATAGAAGTATTCAAGAGAAGATATTTTGTAGGAAAAAATCAGTAGGGGAGGGTGTGCCTGTACCGCTCAGCAGGTAATACCGCTCACCCGATTTTCTCCACAACCATCAACTTGAAAATTTCTTTCTGTTCCTGATCATGAAGAATTTGATGATAGGACGTGATTGTCGGAAAAATTTCACTTTATTTACCTCTTTAAATATGAAAAAACACGTAACGAAGTTTTGAGGTCTTTACAGTGCAAAATTTGTGGACTTGTAATTAAAGTTTTTGATAGTTTCAAACGCTGAATTCTCATATTAAACTGTGNGCGGGAATACCGCTCAATAGGGTCTCTCTTTTATTTTCAATCAATTTTGTGGATTCTAAGGAGAATTAGGCGTCTACACTTCGAGAATAACAATCAATCGTTCAATCGTTGAAGAAGTCTCACAAATACGTTTTTTATACTCAAGTTGAAGTATAAAATATAAAACTGGGATTTCCCCTTAGGTGGGCGGTACAGGCACACCCTCCCCTAGATTGTGATTTTTATGGATGCTTTTCAAACCGAATTGTTTTCCAGTTTTAAGAATCATAATTCACGTTCTTGAAATCGTAATTCACCTTATTGTAGTCGTAATTTACGATCTCAAAAGCGCAATTTACCCGTTTGAGAAAATCGTAAATTACGTTTTTGAAAACGTGAATTGCCATTTCAAAAACTCACCAATACCCAGGTACTTGACACATGATACTTGCATCCAGTTCTTTTGTGACTTCGAGAAAGTACAAAATTTGCCTTTTCTCCAGAAACCCCTTGGTACTGCGGCTAGAGGTACTTTTTCTACTGATCAGAAGTAATTTTTTTTTGATTATGCGGATTCCGACGTAGCCATCTTTACTATTTTATTTTGTCCGTGTGCGCATATGTGAATAATTACGCAATATTGAGCAATTATTCATATTCAAGGGATAATTTCTGATGGAATAAATGGTAAATTTCCCTGCTTCGGCGCAAATGACCCTCACGTTGAGTAAATTTTCCCGAGTCAGCGGAGAAAAATTCCCTATTCGTCTCGCACTTTTTGCAGAGTGACAAAGACTTACAAATGGATTCCACTTCACGATTACTTGACTCGTTTGGTAATATTTGTCCAACTTGTTTCTCCGTGCTCAAATGATTGAGGATAATTTGTACTGACGTTTGAAAAACATCATTTTTTTCCAGCAATGACAACTCGAAGCGCCAAATGGAATGAATTAAAAAGATGGATTTATCGCCGACAATTGAATATTCAAATGCTAATGATTTTCCTCAACTGAGTGCATTGATATTTTCTTTATCTTCCCGACAAAATTCATTACTACATCTTGACAGGAGTTAAACGAGTTAAGTGTCCTCTTAACCACGCAAAATTAATAAATCCGACCGTATAATATTTTGTCAATAATTTTTTATCCTCTCGATTAAAGAGCTATCGAAAACTTGATCATATATATCCGCTGATTTCTTTCACCAAGAGGAGATAAAATTCAAATTTTATGGCACCCCCAGATTGATTTCAATAGGTCAGGTGGATCGGAACGATTTCCGGACGTGCCGTCAGAGTAATATTATCTGGAATAAAAATCTAATAAATTTGAACGAAACCTTCTGAATAACTGGCATGCACAGGTGATTCCGTAATGCCGAATGAAACGCGGAAAAGCATGAAGGTGATTCTTTCGCCGAATGCTCTTCATATTAATCGGCCTTTTCTTCATTGAAATTCGCTTATATAAAGTACGGATTCTCGTGCATCTTCGGAAGATTCTCCATTGGCTCGTACGTAACTCGTACTCTGCGATCACGCGAATGAGTTTTTAATTCTTATTGTGAAGAAAGACGTGAGGAGGTATCGATAAAAGCAGAACTTGAATTTTCAGCGGAATGTGTGACGAAATTTCTGTCGCATGAAGCAGGAGCCACGGGTTATGGTGACTTGCTGCCGGTTTTTGACTGAGAAAACCAGTTGGCGTTTTTTTGGTTAACGGAAAAAGAATACCGGAGGGATGTGTGCGGCTTGTATACGTGAGAAATATGTTACGAATGATATTGAGGTATGAGATAACCGTTCGATATGATTTATGAGGTACGGTTAAAGATATTCAAGTAATTCGCCCAAGTTGGCAACTTTTTTTTCAAGCGATTTCAATTCTGCCGGAAGCCTTGCTATCTTCGTACTTTTTCAGATTTTTCACTGTTGAATAAATTTTTTCGGGAGTTTCTCCAATCGTAATTCCAGCCAATAGAATTGCACCATTCCATTGAGCAATTTTTTGCTTTTGCACACGAAATTCAACTCATAATTTTTTAATAGTTTCATTGATTATTTTTCCAACCCAAATATCGGGCAATATAATTGGCCCATTCGACATCACGTGGTACAAGCTACAGGGTTTTCAACTGATAATTTTCGTGCTTCGCACTCGTGATTTTTTAACCTGAAAAACTTGACTCCTTCGTTTGTTTGCAACGAACCTATCGGAAAATACCCGATAATTTTGAAGCTCTTGTGGTATTACGAGTGATTATTTTTCTCACTCGGATTTCAGCCAATCAGAGCGCAGTATTTGAGGCTGTCAAATAGTTTTATTTCGGAAATTTCTAAAAAATTTCCGACGGAAATTCACTAGTAGCTTTTCACATGTTTCTCATCTTTCAACGCATTTCACGTTTAATATTCTGTGTGACAGACAAACAAAAAAGTGGGTTGTAAATGTATGGCTGTGTAAATGTATCCGGATGCTGTTCACTGTATTCTGCTTGGCCGAACTCTGAGTAGAAAAATAATCCGTCAAATACCACTCGTGCTTCAAAATTAATCGGATATTTTCCTCAGGCTTCCCCGCCTAGGAACGAGTGTGTCAAAATTTGCAGAAAAATTTGACACCATCGTTTCTACACTGAAAAAAAAAATACTTCTGCCAAGTAAATTTACCTGCCACAAGTAAATGTATACAAATATTTGCATTTGAAATGTGTGGATTTTCTTGTAGTTAGCAGATTTACTTGGCAAAAGTAAATTTTTTTCTCAGTGTAGGCAACAAAGCTATCGGAAAATATCCAATAATTTTGAAGCACTAGTGGTATTACTACTGAATATTTTTCCCAATCGAATTGCGACCAATCAGAGCGCAGTATTTGAGGCTACCCGACAGTTTTATTTCGGATACTTCCTCCTAGCTTTTGAATATTTTGCAGTAGCTTTTCATTTTTTTGGCTCATTTTACATCAACCCTTGTATTTAACAGTCTACGAAAATCGGATTATTCAATTAACATACACTGATAGAAGAAATCGTTTTTTGGAACAAGTGCTATATACTTGAACCAATTTCAAATAAATAAGTTCTTACGGTGAATATCAATTATTTCTTCTTGAGGTATATTTACTTGAATCAAATAAAACAGTCCTTGGCGTTAAGTTACATGTATTCACCACAAAAATGGGAAAGTTCTGTTTTTTTAAACCTAATATAATCTCTGGTCGAAAAGTTTATACTTTATGAATTAATGAAAAATTCGTACCTAGGAGATGATTACATTGAGGAATGAATTGAATGTTGTTTTTTCGAATGAAGCCGATGTTTAAATTGAGCTTTCCGAACATCATATTGGACGAAATTTGAAAATAAAAAAATGACCAGAAATAAGTTCTTGATAGAATGGAATTAGTCAAATTCATTTAGTCTAAAATATAATTTCGGCATGTCAGCGGAAAAAGATTTACTGGCGTCAGAAAGTTCATCTTATCTTGGCATTTATCGATATGATTGATTTCATTCAATGGAGTAACAGATTCTGCTCTCACGCGTGTTATTAGCTCGTAGGACGCCACTTACAATTTTCTTACCTTGAGGAAAAATTATACATATTCATCGAGCCGAAATTCTTCAGAAGATCCTAATTAAGGTAATGTGCTGTTGACAGCTGAAACCCGACTGTTACATCTTTAGAGACAATTTTTGTCGATAAACTTCGAGGTGAGAAATGAGACCTGTCAGTTTTCATTTGAAATTTCTGGAAGTGAGGATGTTTTCACGATACTTTGATGTTGATTGAGGGTTCCTTCCAAAAGGTAAAGGAGGCGTTCACATAAATGGTTTATTTGAATGGAATAAAACGGTTGTGATGAAAATAAATCATTCATCTGATTGGAATCTACTCGAAATTAATGATTTTCCTATTCCCTATAATTGAAACATTTTTATTAAAATGAATACATGAGTACACGGAAAAGATAAAATTATTTTCCGTACTGACCTTCACTTTTCTCAGTGCGGGGATTGGTATTGACCCTTCCCTGAACTGGCAAAAGTGAAAGTCACTACGGAAAAATATCGTTCGCGCCTAGTGTCACAGGGGTTTTCGACGAGTGTGATTGGCACACCTCGCCTTCGGCTCGGCGTGCCAACATCACACTCGAAACCCCAGTGCCACTCGACGCGAAATATACTATTTTTACTATGTGAACATAGTAAGCGTGGATCATACTCGCCATCAAAATTTACTGTTGAACATACACGGAGAGAAATTTTTGGTAAAAATTATCATGAAATCCAGATAAAAATTACCCGGATGGAAGGGTAATTCTGTAGCAGTGTATTTTTGGAGCAATAAATATCCTTGGTATAGATAAATTTTAATGAACATTTCCGGATAATATTTGTTCTTATCTGAGTAAAAATTGCCAGCACGTGCGGATAAAAATTACTACATATCTTGGTAGTTTTTATAAATATCTGGATAAAAATTACTGTTCCAGAATGGTAAAAAATACTAGCCTTACCTACAGATTTCTTCCACGCAGAGGTTAATACTCCAAAATACTCGAGTGCTACCGACAGAGCTCAAAGTGTTTTCACCACGAGACATTCTACTGGTAGAATTTATTTGGAAGGGTAAAAAGTATCGCGCATCTGGTTAGTTTTTGATGCGCACGACGGATATAATTTAATAGAATTGGGTGAATAAAAATTATTCTATGAATTTTATAATAATTACCAGGATAACTATAATTTTTATAATTCACATCGATATTTTTTGTCTTTGTCTATATACATTATGACAAATGTATAGACAATTTTTGGTTCCTTCGGCGAAAATTGTCATACGGAAGGATAAAATTTATTTTACATATGAGAAATTTTATTATTTAACATCAATTTTTGAAAGAGTTTTATTTGATTAAAATCCCTCATTTCTCTGGGCGTGAATATTTGATTCAAAAAAAATATTTTTGTACCCCATAGAATTCCTATAGAATTCCCATAGATTTTTTTAGAGAATTCGCTAAGTGTTGTACACAATTTTTTCATGCGCGACATGTCTCTTTCGGAACATACATCGCCAATAGTTTCATTGGTTCACAAAAAAGTGTCATTTGCACATAAAAACAGGAAGTGTCTAGTACGTGGCACTAAAATACTCTTCATTTTCAAATTTACAGGAAAACACTTTAAGCTAATCGATGTTGTATAGCTCGCGACCGAGAGATCATATCAATCACCGCATCCTCACTCTATTAGTAAAACTGTCAAAATTCTTCCTAAAAAATGATGTCAGCCAGTTTCTAAGACAGGTGTCATCAGTAGTACGTTACATTATCCGTAATTTCCCTAAAAGGTATAAAAAAATGTTTAGGAAATGCGCAAATAATTCTTCATGATCGATGTCATTAATTCTATCGTTTTTTCCCTCGATTTCACGGAAATATGTCCGCTGAATGACATTAGAATGCAAATTATTTCAGAATTCGGAGAAAAACCTTTTCAACTAATCGGTGTTGTATAGCTCGCGACCGAGACAACATATTAATCATCGCATCTCCAGAGTATTAGTAAAATGGTTAGGCTGTTCTAAAAAATTGGTGGTAGCGAGATTCTAAGACAGGTGTCACCAGTTCTACGTTACATCATTCGTAATGTTCCTAAAGTGTATAAAAACAAGTGGAAAATTGCTTTCGTCACAACATGGTCAATATATTTTTGCTAATAAATCAGCAATTTTCTTCCGAATAGAATTTCTATGGCGTCATACGACGGTCATTAATTTATCACATAACAAAAAGATATGACGGTCGATTTGACATCTTTAGCCCCAGCGTTGTCCCAGCGTTAGCAGCCAACATTGCCCCGACGTTGGCGGCCAACATTACCCCAACGTTGAATTTTTGAATTCTGTCCGTTTCCCTGAATATTGACTCAGGGATAGAAAAATGTGACGTCACATGATATATTTTGGCGTCTTTAGCCCCAATGTTGGCAGCCAATACTACCACAACATTGGCAGCCAACACTGCTCCGACATGGGTAACCAACATTTCACCCAACGTTGAAATTTTTTACTTTTCCCTAAATATTGGTTCAGGGTTTACAAAAATGTGATGCCACATGACTGTCATATGACGGTCATTAAGCTGTCACATGACAAAAAGATATGACGGTTGATTTGACATCTTTAGCCCCAACGTTGGCAGCCAACATTACCCCAACATTGAATTTTTTTATCTTTCCTTAAAGATTGGTTTCAAAATACATTTTTTCAACAACAGATGATGCAATCAATCTCATGATCGAACTCAGTCAAAATGACATTGGGAAGAATATTTTAAATCACAGATGGATTCATTTAAACAATTATTTTTTCATTTATCGTCGAAAAACGATCGGTCACATCGATCACAAATTGGAAATTGCGATTTGACAAGTTCAATGCGTCCACTCGGAAGTTAAAAACCTTTGGAAAATGTCCACAGTAATTTTTCACGTTGAAATCATATTAATTGTATCGTTTTGTCCCTCAATTTGAAAGAAATATCAGTGATAGGCACCGGGAGTGGTAGACCGCGTAGCGATAATAATGCCCATGTCTCTCACGGACCTTGTACCTTATACCCAAGTTCTCTGTGTCTCTGTTTTAAGAGTGTTTCGCAGAAGGACAAAGGAGGAAAGGTCCCAGTTGTGGATTTTAAACCGACAATTTTTTTTTCACTATTCCCTCGCGATTTATCGTTACATGTATTAACGCATACATAATCAGTCGTGCACAAAAACGCCACTGAAGGAGACAGCGTATCGGTATACAAAACGATCTCGTTTCTCGCGTGTTCGATTAGTGTTCCATTGGTGAGCCATAAATTCAACGATATAAACGTGTTTTCAGTCACAAAAAGGAGCGGGAATTTATCAATTTATTCGAATTTAAAATTCATTTCACATGAATATTCCTATTTTTGGGAGACTACACGTGGAAAATATCAAAACTGCATCCAGAAGTATTAAGGATATCCAAGTAATTGGATATTTTTTCTCCAGGGAAATGATTTTCTACTTTTGTAGTCGAACGTCAGAGCTTTCATTTAAGCCCCATTTGATCCGAAGTTTCCAGACATTTTACAATGATTTTATTATTTAAAGTTTGCAGGTTCGAACTGGAAAAAAATTGGAAAGTTTACTTGTGAAGAAGATTTATGGAGTAATTACCCCCTTAAGGACGAGGTCCATATACGTATATGGACCCAAGCAAAAACGCATGATTCTGTTCAAAACTGGATAATGCACGAAAAAATTTAATAGGAATACCTATCGAATTCGTTAGAAAATTCTATTGAATTTCTATCAAACTTTCTATTAGTTTTTGGCTGATTCTATTGACATGTTCGGTAGAAAACATTTAATAGAAAAAGTCAACAGAATTCGATTTTTCTATATAACTTATTCTTTTCATATATTTTCTACAGTATATTTTTTACCAGAAATCAATTTCATATGTACAAAATGAGGTGTCCGAAAGTTTAAACAATTTTAATTATTTATTTATAAACAACGAATATTTAAAAAAGTAATAATTCTGGTCAAAATATCATTCGAATGATGTTGAATATTCATGATTGTTTTCAAATTTTTCTCAGGCTTTTTAATTGACAAATTTGATCATTGAAAATGGTTGAATCTATAGTTGGCCCTGCATCACACTGTAAAATATACTTGGATACCCGTAAACCATAATTTTTTAATCATGAAATTGCAGTCGAATTTTCCATTATTTAGACGAGATGGAGCTAATCGAAAAAGAGGAAAGTGAAAACTCAAAATTTTAATTTGAAGAATTTTGGAAAAAATGACATTCTTTTAAGTAACAGAAAAAACTGTAGAAAAAAGTTGAGGGGACACCATAATTTTCGCAACTCCGTGTTTCCCCCAACTGTGCTGTTTCTTCTATCACGAAAAAATTTGCAGTTTTTTCGAAAATTCTTAAAATTTAAATTTTGAGTTTTTATTTTCTTTTTCGACTATTCAAGAATAACTTGTTCATCGGGGGTTTTTAATTTTTAATTTTTTAATTTATGATTATTCAGCAAATACCGCTCAAGTAAAGAGGTTAGTGAAATGGAAAAAAACAATACGAATCAAAAAGAAATACGAATCGAAAAGAATGGATAATTATTAGCACTTTATTCAAATAATAAAAATGAGAAAATTTTTTCGTGGGGAATTTTATAGACTACAAGAAATAGGTTTAATTACCTTCTTTCTTTCTTCCTTCGCTATAGTACTTTTTTTCAAGCCATGTGTTTAGTAAATAACAACAAAACTCATATTCAAAATATTTACGTCAGAAAAACATCAGGTAAATGTTTATCATTCATACAAAAAAATTATGTGGAAAATACATAGCTGATTCTTCTTAAACGGGAGATTTAAGTTTATTTCATGGTTTCATAACACTATTTGTTTCTATTTTTACGAAGAAACATCTGTCTTCAACTCTCAATATTGCCTTTCAAAAAACAAAATTTTCAAAATTCAAGATAGCTTGTATCTGCGAGAAAAAACGCCTAATGAATTTCTTCTACGGTACCCTTGTGGACACACAACACTAATGAATGAAAAATCGATCAAACGTGAATGTTTAGCGTATCCGCATTCCTGGAATCAAAGACCTCGGACCCATTCTAATCATTCGCCCGCTCGTTAAAAAAATAGGAAATTAGAATTTAAGATCATCAATCATTTTCAGAATAAGTGTATTCAACTATTTTTCCTCAAATATTGTGATTAACACTAAAAACGAAAATTTCAATTTCCTCCAAATCTAATAATTTCAGCGATATATTCAAAATAACCACAATGAAATTATGAAATTCTCGTATGTTGTACCTGAGATTGACCAAATAATTCTCTTCCCAGTGGAAAAATGCTGTACTAATTCTACCAATTACACATGTTATACTTAAATACGATAAGATACGTACAAAATTATTTTTACGCCTAAAAGAGAGTTTCAGGTAGAAAAAATCTGAAGGTTGATCAGCAATAAAGCAAAAGAAATTAGGGTAGCTGGTGCCTGCTCCGTTCAGCGGGTAAAATACCGCCCACCCATATTTCTCAGGATTGGCTGAAAAAAATTTTTTTTTTATGATGCAAATATTTTATAACAACAGGTAATTTCAGCAGAAATCTTCAATTTTCTCCCATGGAAACATCGTAAAAAAAATCCAAATCATTTCTTACCGAATTCTTAAAATATTTCAACCCCAGAATTTAAGATTTTTCAAATTTTCAGTTGGTCCATAATTGAATGGAGTGCGAAATATATCGTCGTTATACATTTCCACATCCATTGTGACCTTTTCGATAGCAGAAAAATATCGTCATCAGTTATTATTGGCTATTTTATCAGCCTCCGCGTTTGTGGGTAATTCCGCCCAGAGTTTCTATATGGCTGCTAGACTCTGCAGCTAGAGGGCGGTCGAGTGACAGCTCTATGGAGATAATGAGGTCTCACATAAAGAAAGTAAAGATGTGTTTATCATAAACAACTTATATTTATTCAGTTCGGTCACTTAGTAATTAGTTATTAATACAAAACTTGGAACGCCACAGCTGTGGTGGATTAGATGAGAGACGTGGTAATAATAATAATAATAAGAGTGAATATGAATGGAATGTAGATTTGCTATTTCGATCGTGGAATGAATATCTGCTTGCGTCGTTGGCACTGTTGGCGAGCTCCGTCGGTAACGCCGGAATCTGATTGAGGCACAGCCGCCACAGCTCGATTGTTTGGGGTAGTCGGTGGCCACTGGAACATCGGGTAAATTCAGGATAATTTATTATTATTCACGTGAAATCTCTCTCAAGATGAAGCCAAAGAATGGAAACGAAGGATGAAAATAGGAAAAATTATAACAGTTGGTCTGCATACCCTCAAAGTTCGATTCCATCGCTCACTGGCCAATGGCAATTGACTTACATAATTAAATATGTTTAATGTTAATAAAAAATCTGTCCTCTTCACATCTTCGAGTAAACACCTCGAAGATCCCATTCTAACCGTTTATGACTCCTTGTAGAGCGCGAGGCTGGAAAAAAAGACTCATTTCCCTTCGGTGGGCGGCACATGCACCAGCTGCCCTAGCTAAAACCTTATTACAATCCATGCGGGCCAGCAGTCGTCGGTAAAAAACTTTCTCGCTTCTGAATTTCCCTGACATCATTATCAGAATGACAAATAGCAACTACTACTTTTCGAATGTGAGCCAAGGCCAGGGAATACCCGCAATCGGGAAAATTAATGGGTGTCCATATTCATCGTCCTCCCTCCTCTCTGCAATTTCCACGGATTACTAATTACCCCTAAGAACCTCATTTTTTGCTTCATCCTCTCCAAACAACGACATTTTGTTACATGCGAGCATGGAGAAAAAAGATTGAGGGAACAAAAGGAGTTTCTGCAGCTGCTTCTCAATGGTTTTGCAGTAGACTCTCGTTGTAGTCGCATTTCCCCTTGATCGCTTTTTCGCTAGCGTGAACACTTCTCCCAGTCTCTAACACTCTCCACTCCTAAATGTAAATACATTTAGGCTTCTTAGACTAGCGCTTGCGGTCGTGGTGTCGAGTCCGATTTCATACTCCTTTTTCAATTTATAGGCATTAATTGGTTATAAGCATTCTCGTTGCAAATAGCAATACGACTGATGCACGGAGAGAAATATTCAGTAGTAATACCACTAGTGCTTTAAAATTATCGGGTATTTTCCGATAGCTTCATTGCCCAGGAACAATTGTCCCAATTGTCCCAAGTGCGAAGCACGTGGGATTTTTCTGCAAAATTTGACACACTCGTTCCTAGGCAGGGAAGCTTGAGGAAAATATCCGATTAATTTTGAGCACGAGCGGTATTTGACGGATTATTTTTCCACTCGGATTTCGGCCAAGCAGAGTGCAGTGAACAGCATCTGGATACATTTACAACCCCCTTTTTTGTTTATCAGTCAATCAGTCAATCAGAATATTAAACTTGAAATGCGTTGAAAGATGAGAAACATTTGAAAAGCTACTAGTAAATTTCCGTCGGAAATTTTTTAGAAATTTCCGAAATAAAACTGTTTGACAGCCTCAAATACTCCACTCTGATTGGTTGAAATCCAAGTGAGAAAAATATTCAATAAAAATTGCGTATCTTTTTCGTAATTCCAGAGCGAAATGTGGTTGTAAGAAATTTTACGGGACTGTTACGGAATTTTTCCAGAGCGTTCCGTAATTTTTACCCGAATCTCCTGTGAAAACTTACGATACCGTCGCTTAAATTTTCTCGGTTGATTCCATAATCGGTGAGCGACCTGTGAGTTCTGTAATTTTTACTGAACATTTTTCTCCGTGTGAGAATCATATGCCCCAATTTATCGGCTGTTAAATTGTCATATTACAATAAATGATTTGCTCACACGGAGAGAAATGTTCAGTAAAAATTACGGAACTCACAATTCACTCATCGATTACGGAATCGACTTAGAAAATTTAAGTGACGGTATCGTAATTTTTTACAGGAGATTCAGATAAAAATTACGGCACGCTCCGAAAAAATTCCGTGACAGTTCCGTAAAATTTCCTACAACCACATTTCGCTCCGGAATTACGGAAAAGATACGCCATTTTTATTGAATATTTCTCTCCGTGCATGTTTTAATTGCTATGCTCGCTGCATAAAATTTTAATCATAATTAGAATTCAATTCCTTTTATATCACACTTTAGAGTGTGGATTTCTGGAATTCAATGTTTGTTGATACTCTGGTAAAAGTACGTGCCCCTACTGATCTGAAAATTGCATTTCCATTGAATACTGCAGAATTCAACTGATTTTTAAATAACAAAATACATGAAAATTGCGTGGAAATGAGTCATTGTTAAAAATGTCAAGATTTTTTACTTGAAATTGGGAGGTTGAATTCAATTCCAAATAAAAGCCTTCACAAAATTTCTCATTTATCTTGAAAATGCAAAAAATTGGATTTTTCATGATAAACAATCATTGATTTTTCAATGAAAACTTGAATTTCAAATCAATTGAACATCACATACAATTCAATTTTCAATAGATTCAGCATTCAAGATAGTTGAAAATCAAGATAGTTGTTACCTGAATTTTCAAAATTTTCAAAGTTTTTGACTGCCGTACACTCAGAAAAAAATTATTTTTACCAAAAATATCCATTTATTACGTGTATGACTTAATTCTCGGCCTTTTTTCGACATTTTTGACATTTATTTATAAAAAACTGAATACAGATCTAATCTTGAAAATAATCGCCGTCACTTTTTTTGGAGATTGAGAGGTAAAAAACAAAGAAACATCATTTATAATTATTCAAAAAATTTTGGACACTACCCCACTGCGTCGCCAACTGTAATTCATTGGAGACGCGAGTTGATAATGATTGCTACAAAGCAATATAAGTATGATAGAAGCTGTGACACCCGCCTCTTTGCCTTAGCTACCCCGAAAAAAGAAAAAAAAATATTTTTTAGAAAAAAAAATTTTTTTTTAAACTTGCATGTTCAAAAAATTAACTAATTCGTCAATGAACAACTATACCAAAATTTCATGTAACCTTGGTGTTGTTAACAATTTCAAGCTTTTTCACCTGAAGTTTCATGAGTAATTCTAGCAGTGCAGCGCAATGAAGAAAGGAGTAAAAGCCCAAGGAAAAGGTGTGATCGCTGCGCCGGAGAGGCTCGCGGTATTGGATTTTTAGTTAAATGAAAAGAATCAAAAGTGGTAGTGGTAGAGATGAAAAAAAAAAGAAAAAAGTGAGGTAGGCGCGACGGGGCCTTCTCTCGCGGCGGTACACCATGTAACAATCGCGATCACTCGGCGAGATCCCCACAGTCACCGGCGGTGTAGTCCCCACCTTCCCGACTTTTCTTACCAACGACGACGACGTACGTATCAGTCGTCCTCAGTTGGGCCGAGTCCGCTCGCGCATTCGCACTTCAAAAATTTCGTTTTTTCGCGGTTCTCACTCCCATCAACTCCTCAACCGCAATTTACAAATTTAATCTGAAACCTTGAAATTGAAGGATCAAAAATATTTTCCCCCTTTTTGGATTGACCCACTTGTTGCATTTCCCCTTGCACTTTCACTCTCCCATTATTATCGTTTTTTTCTTCTTCAAAATACTCAGTTTGAAACGTTTGGCGCGCGTGCCGGTAATTAAAGCAATGTTGAGAGTGATATTACCGAGCGGCGTGAAGAGAGATTAAAGTGAAGTAGGAAGTGGAGGAAGTGAAGATTTTATTTCAAAATTCAAACGTCAAATTGCGCGCGAGTAGACCGGTGAAGTTAATCCTCCAGTTATTGATAAATTCTCCAGTAATTTGTGAAGTAATTGCCAGTGGTGAAGATTTGCGGATCATTCAGTGATAAAAAACCAATTGAAAAATCAGTATAAATGTAAGGATTTTCATTCTCAATCTCAATTCACTTGCTTTTTCATTTACATTTGCATAACCAGCTCGTTCGATCTAGTTTCAAACATTCACTTGATATTTGAAACAGCAGGTAGGCGAGCCGTGACGTTATTCCGGGAATGGGTGAATATTTGTTTTCCCTTGGCACCCATTAATGCCACTGTCGAATGAAAATTGACAACATCAATTGCGGGGTCAATTCACATGCGATTGGAGTGATCGGATGGAGATCGTTAGCCCGGTTGTGGATCAAATACAATTTCTAATGTGCGTTTTCACTGTAATGATATACGTTGCTGGTGGTAGGAGTAGTCGATGATACACTGGAGACGTTGATTAACATTCCTTCGTCAGTAAAAATCGAGGAAAAAATTTGAAAGTTATTCTGGGAGTGATATTGCCCACCGGAACTTGAGCAGATCAGGAGTTACGAGTGTTGCCGTTGAAAAGGCAGTGAAATTTCAACCAAAATTGTGAAAATTACGAAGCGTTCTGCCCCAGTAGTTCCCCTGATTGAGGAAGAAAAATGGATTGAAAACTACTGGGGCAAAATGGGTAGTTCTTTAGTGTTACTGATTATTATTGGGGATTTTTTTCCTTTTGAGGTGAATTGACTTTCAAATGTTCATTTTGCGAATTTCTTGGAGAACTATTTTGCTGATGGATTATTTTCATAATAAAGTATAGCATAGGAAAGTTAATGTGGAAACAATATTGTCCACCGGAACTTGACTAAATTATAGGAGTTACGACCGTTGCTCTCCAAAAAGCAGTGAAACTTCATTCAAAATTCGGAAAATTACGAGTCGTTCGGCCCCAGTAGTTCCCCTGATCGAAGAAGAAAAATTGATTGAAAACTACTGGGGCAAAACGGGTAGTTCTTTAGTGTTATTGATTGTTATTCGGGAAAACTTTTGACGTTTGAGATGAATTCACTTTCAAATGTTGATTTTGCGAATTTCTTGGAGGACTATTTTGCCTCATGTCTGATGGATTATTTTCATAATGAAATATAGCATAGGAAAGTTATTATGGAAACAATATTGCCCATCGGAACTTGACTAAATTAAGAGTTACGACCATTGTTCTCCAAAAGGAGTGAAACTTCATTAAAAATTGGTAAATTACGAGTCGTTCTGCCCCAGTACTTCCCCCGATCGAGGAAGAAAAATGGAATGAAAACTACTGGGGCAAAACGGGTAGTTCTTTAGTGTTATTGATTGTTATTCGGGAAAACTTTTGACGTTTGAGATGAATTCACTTTCAAATGTTGATTTTGCGAATTTCTTGGAGGACTATTTTGCCTCATGTCTGATGGATTATTTTCATAATGAAATATAGCATAGGAAAGTTATTATGGAAACAATATTGCCCATCGGAACTTGACTAAATTAAGAGTTACCACCATTGTTCTCCAAAAAGGAGTGAAACTTCATTCAAAATTGGTAAATTACGAGTCGTTCTGCCCCAGTACTTCCCCCGATCGAGGAAGAAAAATGGAATGAAAACTACTGGGGCAAAACGGGTAGTTCTTTAGTGTTATTGATTGTTATTCGGGAAAATTTTTGACGTTTGAGATGAATTCACTTTCATATGTTGATTTTGCGGATTTCTTGGAGGACTATTTTGCCTCATGTCCGATGGGTTATTTTCATAATGAAATATAGCATAGGAAAGTTATTATGGAAACAATATTGCCCATCGGAACTTGACTAAATTAAGAGTTACCACCATTGTTCTCCAAAAAGGAGTGAAACTTCATTCAAAATTGGTAAATTACGAGTCGTTCTGCCCCAGTACTTCCCCCGATCGAGGAAGAAAAATGGAATGAAAACTACTGGGGCAAAACGGGTAGTTCTTTAGTGTTATTGATTGTTATTCGGGAAAATTTTTGACGTTTGAAATGAATTCACTTTCATATGTTGATTTTGCGGATTTCTTGGAGGACTATTTTGCCTCATGTCCGATGGGTTATTTTCATAATGAAGCATAGCATAGCATAGGAAAGTTATTGTGAAAACAATCTCATCCACCGAAACTTGATTAAATTAATAGTTGAGACTGTTGTCTTTGAAAAAACAGTGCAATTTCATCTAAAATTCGGGAATTATTGGGCTAAAACGGGTAATATGTTCTGTTATTGATTATTTTATGTGAAATTTTTTCGCGTTTGCAATGAAGTCACCTTTAAAGATTGGCTTTGAAGATTTCTTGTAGAACTCATTATCATTTTCATAACAAAGTATAGCATAGGAAAGTTATTGTGGAAACAATATTGTTCACCGGAACGTGATTAGATCAAGAGTTACGAGTGTTGTCCTCGAAAAAGCAGTGAAATTTTATCAAAAATTGTGAAAATTTTTAACCGTTCTACCCCAGTAGTTTTCGAGATATTTTTCATTTTCGATCTCGGAAAATAATGAGCTAAAACCGGGGGTTTCTTGGTGATATAAATTATTTTGCGTGAATTTTCTTCGCGTTTGATATGAAGTCACTTCTAAATTACATTGTAGTTTTCTTGGAGAATTATTTTTTATAATGTCTGATTCGTTATTTTTATAATAAAGTATATTAGCATAGGGAGCTTATTCTGAAAGCGATATTGTTCACCGGAATTTGATTAAATTAAGAGTGACGAGTGTGTTCCTCGAAAAAGCAGTGAAATTTAATCCAAAATTGTGAAAATTACAAGTCGTTTTGGCTCACTAGTTTTCGGGACATTTTTCTTCCTAAATCTCGGGAACTATTGGGGCAAAACCGGTAGTTTTTTTTATGTTATGAATTATTTTCGGGGACATTTTTTCGCGGTTGAGATGAATTTACGTTTGAACGTTGATTTTGTGAATTTCTTGGAGGATTATTTTGTCTCATGGTTGATTTTTTATTTTCAAAACAAAGCACAGCATAGAAAAGGTATGCTGGAAGTGATATTGTCCCCCGGAACTTGATTAGATCAAGAGTTACGAGTGTTGTCCTCGAAAAGAGAGTGAAATTTTACCTAAAATTATGAAATTGTCGAGTCTTTCTGCCCCAGCAGCTCTCAAGACATTTTGCTTTCTAGATCTCGGTAACTATTGGGGCAAAATGGGTAGTTTACTAGTGTCATTAATCATTTTGGGTGAAATTTTCTCGCGTTTGAGATGAAGTCACCCTCAAATGCTTATTTTGTGGATTTCTTGGAGGATTATTTTGTCTCATGCCTTCTTATTGTTTTCATAACAATGTATAGCATGGAAAAGTTATAATGGAAGTGATATTTTCTACCGGAACTTGATTAAATCAACAGTTACGACAGTTGCCCTCGAAAAGAGAGTGAAATTTTTCTTAAAATTGTGAAAATTTTGAGTCTTTCTGCCCCAGCAGTTCTCGGGACATTCTTTTTCTCGATCTCGACAACTATTTGGCTAAAATGCATAGTTTTTCTAGTGTTGTTAGTTAATTTCGGTGAAATTTTTTTACGGTTGAGATGAAGTCACCCTCAAATGTTCATTTTGTGGATTTCTTGGAGGATGATTTTGTCTCATCCCTTTTTATTGTTTTCATAACAATGTATAGCATGGAAAAGTTATAATGGAAGTGATATTTTCTACCGGAACTTGATTAAATCAACAGTTACGAAAATTGTCCTCGAAAAGAGAGTGAAACTTTTCCTAAAATTATGAAAATTTTGAGTCTTTCTGCCCCAGCAGTTCTCGAGACATTCTTTCTCTCGATCTCGACAACTATTTGGGTAAAATGCATAGTTTTTCTAGTGTTGTTAATTAATTTGGGTGAATTTTTTTCGCGTTTGAGATGAAGTCACCTTTAAATGTTGGTTGCGTGGATTTCTCGGGAGATTATTATCATGTCTCCTCATGTCTTCAATGTTATTTTCATATCAACTGAAATCACAGTGTCCGAGCGATTCCAACGATAGAGAAATCATTCTCCAGTTTTCTAGGCCAAGTGATCTGAGCCGTTCAACAGTTTTTCCTCGAGGTCATTTGAGTGAGTTTCATTTTCATTTGTGGTTCACTCGGGATTAATTATATCTCCCGGTGATTTCATGTGGTCGAACGGATGTTATATCTTTTTCTCCTTTTCCTCATCACTATTTTCCCGGTTTAAATGGCCATTGCTGGCCATTTATATACACAGTGAAAACGTCCAGTCACCGCGAGCTGAATCCCATATGACCTGAGTCCAACACAACGATTTGTTGAGGAGGTTTCTCTCGGAGATACACTATATAATACGTGCATGCATTTTCGATTTCCGCAGGGGTCTTGGTCTCTTTGTTTTAGTCGTGTCGATGAACTTTTGATTTGAATTTCGTCGGGGGGCCAGAAGTTTTCGAATATTTTGGCGATTTTTTTCAACAATTTCGATCATTTCTTCACAAGATTTGGAGTGATATTTAGTGCATTTGTGAAATACTCAAAAAGTGTGAGTTGTGTAATGATTTTATTCTTGTGGAATAATATATTCAACGAATTTAAGAAAGAGTCAATTAAATCGATTGTAGAAGAATAAAAAAGTTAATGACTAGGACCAGAATTAATGCACTAGTGAGTAATCTCAGGAGCAAAATCTCGCTACACTCGATGTTTTCATACGTGGACGTCCACATGAAAAGAGGCCACTTGGTCGATTCTAGTTTCGGAGATATTCACGTTGTTGTGTCGGCAACTCCCATTTACACCAATGTTGAATTGTTTTTTCCATCTTCTCCAACGACGTCATTTTTGACCTCATGAAGATCATTTCGGGCTCAAAATGTGCGGAATGTTATCAATATTATCAGAGTATACATAACACCATATCGACGAAGTGGTCCCATTTCATACGGACGTCCACATATAGGTAATAAATTATTAGTGTCAATAAATGCACAACAATCGACACCAAAATTTCAATTACGAGGTAATTGAAAAGTCAAGTGATGGGCGGGATGACCCCCACGTGACTCCTATATGACCCCTACATGATCTCCATATGACGTTCATAAGATTCATATATGACGTTTATATGACTTCCATGTGACCCCCCATGATCCCCATATGAGCTCCATATCACCCCCATATGACCCTTTTGATCCTCATTCCGACACTTAGAACCCTAAATTTTATAGAAAATCCTATTGAAAATCTCACATGGATCCTGTAGGAAAAAACTGACAAGGAATCCTGTAGGAAATCCTGTAAGAAATCCTATAGAAAATTCTATCTAAAAAATCCTATAGGAAATGTTCAAATTCTCCAATAAGTTTTCCTATAGTCAATCCTATAGGAAATTCTATAGAAAATCCTATAGGGAATCCTATAGCAAATCATATAGGATATCCTATATGATTTTCTATAGGATTTGCTACAGGATTTTCTATAGGATTTGCTATAGGATTCCCTATAGGATTTGCTACAGGATCAAATCATCAAGGAGCTATTCTATAGAAGATCTTATAGGATTTGCTACAGGATTTCCTATAGGATTTTCTATAGAATATCTCCTTGATGATTTGATCCTATAGCAAAAACTAGGTAGAATAGCTCCTTGATGGTTTGATCCTATAGGAAATCCTATAGGATTTGCTAGAGGATTTCCTATAGGATTTGCTATAGGATTCCCTATAGGATTTGCTATAGGATCAAATTATCAAGGAGCTATTGTATAGAAAATCTTATAGGATTTGCTACAGGATTTCCTATAGGTTTTGCTATAGGATTCCCTATAGGATTTTCTATAGAATAGCTCCTCGATGATTTTATCCTATAGCAAAAACTAGATAGAATAGCTTCTTGATGATTTGATCCTATAGGAAATCCTATAGGATTTGCTACAGGATTTCCTATAGGATTTGCTATAGGATTCCCTATAGGATTTGCTACATGATCAAATCATATAGGATATCCTATAGCAAGTCCTATAGCATTTTTTCATACGTGCTAACTCATCCAGCCATTACAGTCCGCATAGAATTCACTATTGTCCGAGTAATTTTGAAGTGATAGTTCGTGTATTGGTCGAGTATATCAGTTTGCTGAATACGAATTAATTCGCGAATAAATTACAGATAATGGATTTTAATCAGTAGAAAGAATTTATTCCGCCCATTGGGACATTTGTCGCTGTTCAGTTTCGAAACTGGTTCGTTATCCATAATTCTCTTGTTGCTTCCTTGTCAGTGAAATCCAACCATTTCCTTTCGATTTCAACTGATCTCTCCCGAGTCTACATGCCGTTTCCACTCGGAGGTGGAAATAATTTTCTTTATTGAGAAATTTATTCTCAATTCTTCCTGTCTGAGAAGGTGACAAAGGATGCAATTGGTGTTATCAAAAGAGCAAGGAAATCCTCTAAAGTAGGGGAGAAAAACGATTTGTTTTCCTCCTGTAGTTTATTATTTTCTTCAAATGTAAATTCCTTCCATTTTTATCTAAAAATCGCTGAGGCAGAACAAATCGTCTCATTAAATTTTATACTTATAGAAACTTTTACCATAAATCTTGAGTCAAAATGACCGAATTCGGTCATTCAGCAATAATTCATATTTCGTTTGATTTTTTTAGTGAATCATCAAACTTCTTCATGATAATGCGTGAAAAATATAGATAATTAAACAACTCTTACCGGAAAAATAGAAATCTATCGTGAATTCGCAACATGAATCGGAAATTCATGTCATTTGCTCGGGAATTCAATTTCCTTTTTGATAAAGTTGATTGACAATGAATGATTGTTTTGATTGTTAACTTTTTATTCGCCTTGCGATTGGTTGATCGATCAATCAATGATTTCCATGACTACGAGGATGTTATTGTGCGTTACAGCGCTCACTTGAAGATGGTCGCGCGCAACAGCGCGCATGATTGCCTAGTAATATCATAAGGTTAAAAATCTTATTTTTTCGTATTTTTTCTATTCAATTTATTCTGAAACTGGGCATCTTAATGTTAATTGCGCGTATCCAGGTGTCGTTTACAGTTTCGTATTTTCAATCACCAAATTTGTCGGTTCAATTGTAAGAGAACAATTTGAGAAAAATCATGAATCATTTTTTTATTCAAAGATCTTCTTATAAATATGAATAATGGAAACTGATTCGTTTCACTTAATTTGTTTAATTCACTTATGAAAAATACAATATAAATTTGTACTCTGTGCAACGCTAATTGTTTTGACTCTTTATAGTACCAGACTATGTCAGTCTAAACGATGAATAAATCGAATTTAACGGAAACTGATTGGTTCAAATATAATTAAATTTGTTACAATTGATGAAAAATAATTACTCGGGTGGAGAATTGTTGTTAAATTATTTATCGATAAAATGTCGTAATCTTAAAAAATTGCAATGTGTCAATAATTCCATAAATCTTCCTCTAGAAATGGATTTTCTAATCTTTTCAGATTTCCAAAATATTTCCCAACGGTCTAAAATAGAGAATCAAACAGACCTTCAAAGTTTGAATAGTAAAATCGTTGCATAATGTTCGATAACCTAGGGTCCAATAAATTTGGAAATGAAAGCCCTGATATTCAAGTGTAAAAATTGAAAAGAATTTCAACGAAAATGAAAAGGCTAAACTTGAATATCCTTAAACGAGCGACAAGTCAATAAAAAATTATTCTCAATTTTACGAACAAGACTCTCAATCAGAAAATTACCTCCTCCCCCCCCCCCCCCC
>NW_021680427.1:2172455-2196802 GCF_001412515.2 Diachasma alloeum
CCCCCCCCCATTGAATACAAAACAATAATTATCCGTTCGCCATTCATAACTACTCGAACCTCTTAAACATTCCGAGATAATCAGCATCGTATTTTCAACTGACTCTAGTGCTCTGGTGAAGTGACAACAGAATCACAATTGACAATTTTTTTTCTTCAGATATTAACCCAAATTTTGATAAACGAATAAATTTAAAAATGCATCTTCTTCCGCATTTTTCATAATTAAGGAGCGAAAATTTCAAATCTCATTCAAAAAATATTTCGAAAAAAAAAAACGTTGGGGATTTTTGTCAAGTAGATTTTTCGCGTCAGAAAAATTCGATTCTCTACTTTTGACTGGCAGGAGACAATTACGACCTTAACTGTTAGAAAATTCCTCTCGAAGTTTCTAGTGAAAAAGTTTGTATTTTTTCACAACGACAAAGTTACATGACATTCCTGCATATTTCTTCATTGACGAGTGAGTTAATTTCTTGAATATTCAAGTAATTCTCGATTTTCAGGTCCACACGATACTGAAAAACCTCGAAAATTTTGAAAGTTGAGGCAACAACTTTTCTGAATTCTCAATCTATTGAAAATTAAATTGTATGTGATGTTCAATTTTCACGATGCGTTTAAGAATTCATGCGTTCATTGAAAAATCAATGATTCTTTAACATGAAAAACCCAATTTTTTTGAATTTTCAAGATGAACGAAAAACTTAATGAACGCTTTCATTTGAAATTGAATGAAACCTCACAATATCGAGAATTCAGATGACACTGTGACTGAAATTTCAAGAAATTTCCAACAATGTACAAAATCATAGTCCTAAGGAACAATCGCACGGAAAATAGTATTTTTTCATTTTTTCCCTGGAAAAACGAAAAAAAAAAATTCCGGGGTGAACCGCCCCTTAAGCGATAGATCACTCAATAAAAAAAATGCTTTCAATTTGACGAACAAGGGTCTCAATCAGAAAATTATCTCTCCCCCCCCCCTCCATTAAATAAAAAGCACTACTTACCTATACTCCATTCATAATTACTCGAACCTCTTAAACATTCAGAGATAACCAAAATCGTCTTTTCAATTCCCTCTAGTGCTCCGGTAAAGTGACGACAGTTTCCTCCTACCCAAAATTGCCAAGGAAGAATCGTCACAGCGGGCGGATAAAAAATCGTGTGCGTTGGAAAACAAAAACAAACGGAAAATATCGTTGAGGCGGAATTAAACAAAAGGCAACAGCAGCAATGGAAACATGAAGACCATTGAGGATCTTTCATCCAATCATCTGAACTCTACATTCAACATCCATAAATGACGTAAGTACCTTTTGACATTCGGAATGAAAAAACGAAAGTAGTGGTAACCTGTATGTGTGCGCCTCTGTGAATGCAGGTCGAGAGTGAGATGTGTGTGACGTAACAAACGATCGTCAATTTGGATCGTAGTCTCGGGGATTTTGCGGGATTTAATCCTATCTCATAACATCAGTCTCGTTTGGCTCCAAATTAATGCTAAACTGTTGAAATGTTGTGATTAAAATAGGGGGAAAAAACATACTTGAGGCAATTAAAATGTGGTATCGTTCAACGGGAGGCCGGAATATTTTTAGGTACAATCTTCTGATCTACTGTTTTTTTTTAGAATAAATTTGTTAGCGGTTACAGGAGTTTTATTCCACTCAGATAAAATCATTTTTGGTCTGGGACAAAAAAATTTCGGTAGTCAAGTGCCAGATGCAGATGAGTCTGGATTGACTCGATTGCGAGATTATTTTGGAGAGGTCTAGACAAATTCATAGAAATTCCTGGTTGTAGGAACATTCTGGTGGGTTGAAAACAAATCGTTTGACGTTTCTTTCTTGGGATTTTTACTGGATTCTGAGATTTTTACGCATTATTCAGTTGTAAAAAATCAAAGAATAAGTTCATTTTTACGACTAGCTGAAATTTTAAGTGTTTTTTTTATGATGAATGTTCTCATTTTAATAAGGAATGATGTATTAAAGAGAGGTTCTCCTCGGGAAAAGAACTTTTTCTTTTTTCGAGGAAAAAAAATAGAAAATAGTGTTTATTGCGTGATTTTTCCTCAGGAATCCGATTTTGTAGGTCAAATTTGTCTCCGACCGCTAAAAATTAAAGCTTAAAAATTTTTTGAATCGAAAAATCAACTTGAAAAAATCCTCAATGTAGAGTTGAAAAAAAATAGTTTTTTGAATATGAACACAAATTTTTGTTCGTTAATTATGAAAAATAGGGGAGATGCATTTGTAAGTTTATTGGTCAACCAAAAAAAGTTGTTGTTTTCAATGGATCAATGGATTTTTATGAGTATCAATTAGAATGAGTGAATTTGTATACCAAGAATGCAAAATTAATGGAACCGAGGAAGTGCGCTGGCGATATCTGGATTATTGAGAGGAGTCCTCTCAAGTATAGTGTGGTAAAAGACTAGGTACATGCATGAGGATCACTAAACATAGAGTTAGCATTGATAAAAGAAGCTTATACATAATACTTGGGCAGTTTTTTTTTTTCTTGAGATAATAGAAATTTTGATAAACGAATAAATTTCAAAATTTATCTTCTCCCGCATTTTTTATAATTAACGAGTAGAAATTTGTGATCATATTCAAAAAACTATAAAAAAATATATATATTGGGAATTATTGTCGAGTTGACTTTTCGATTAAAACAAATTGAAGTTCCTAATTTTAAGTGGCTGGAGACGGAGGAAAATCAGTCGGAAAATGGTATTTAAAAAATTTTTTGTTCTGGAAAAACGAAAAAATGTTGTTCCCAGGGTGAATCTTGTCTTAATGAGTTGCAGGGAATTGTAAACGTCTGCATCGCGATGTCACAATGCATTATGACATGACAATGCGGGTGTTTGTTTGATTGGCTGCAACTTCTCAGTTTTCAATCATTTTTCAAAATAAAAAAATTCATTTTCTATATTTTTAATCCAATTTTCGTATTTCAAAAATTTATTCAATGAGGGCAAATGGGCCAAAGTGGACACTACTTTCTTAAAAATATGAATAGTTCATTAAATCATTAATGAAATAGAATAATTTTGGTTCCAATGGAAAATAAAATAATTCGAAATCTTGTTATTGAAAAATAAAATATTCCATTGATTTTCTGTTCAAATGATATGGAAATCAATAAAATACTTGATTTTTCAGTTCAGTTATTCTGTGAAAATTCATAAAAATCGGGAAAATTCAGGGAAAAATTGAAAGTCCATGTCATTTTGTTTCTGAATATTCATATTCCACTGAAAATTTAATCAAGTTGTGAAATTTCCATTTCACTCCCACTGAAAACTCTTGAATTTCCGTGAATTCTACTTAAAACTTGAAATTCCATATTCATTTGTTAGTGATGCCGCGAGACATTTCACGAGACATCACAAGACAATACTTTGGATTTTTGGTCTCCTCTCAATCTTGAAATACGCACTATCGACTCCTTTCGTGATCAGCCTGAGACAATTTATCTCACGTCGGTTTCCAGTTTTTCGCTTTTTTAAACGTAGAAAACCGAGACGAGACAAACCGACACAAAAACCGACATTTTACATTAAAAAACATAAAAAACTTGAGGCCGAGACGAGATAAATTGACTTGGAGTTATCACGAGAGGAGTCGATACTGCGCATTTCGAGACTGAGACGAGAGCAAAGATTTCCATGTTCACTGAGACCGAGTTCATCTCTCCCAAGTTTTGTCTCGTAAAGTGTCTCGCCACATTACTACATTTTTTCCCTAAATACGATTCAATGTCACTCCCATGAGATTTACTATAATATTTTCCACGAAGTTTCAAGAAATTTCTACCAGTGTAGCACGTCACCCCGACGTGATTTTATAATTTTTTTACATTTTGTGGTTTGTCGCCTCTACTGGACCCCTCGTATCTTGTTCTGGTCCCTTCGAACCCCGAATTGACCGCATCATTATTCAAACCAATCCCGCAGACAAAGGTCCATTCAATCCGGCCAAGATTTAACACCCGGTGTAGGGAGACAAATTATCGAACCTAGAGCAAAAAGAAAACCTCAGATAAAACAAATACACGACAACTCGCGTGTAATAAATCACTCAGGATAATGATCATTAAGAATTTATAAAATAAGAATGATAAAACAAAAGTGGTTGAAAAAAAGTAGAATTGAAAAGAGATCGTGGGAGAATGTTAAATAAACAAATATTCAGTGCGAATGGCAGTTAGCCAGAGTGAAAGCACAAGAACCGATCTATTTCTCACGACACGTGACGCCCGTCTCTCCACAGCGGGTATTATATATATTACGTTTATTCGTCGAATGATTGCACGGAGAAAAAAATAAATTTGGAGTCGAGGATATTGCTCGTGGAATTGAGGATATTGAAGCATTTTATTTCAACACTCGGAAAATTGAAACCAGATGCTGCGGTCAGGTCTTGGAGAATAAATATCTTCATTTGGAGCCCTTTCACGCACGAAAAAATTTAATAGAAAAACCTATCGAATTCGTTAGGAAATTCTATTGAATTTCTATTAAACTTTCTAGTTTTTGGCTGATTCTATTGACATGTTCAATAGAAACAATTCAATAGAAACAGTTAACAGAATTCGATTTTTCTATTTAACTTATTCTTTTCATATATTTTCTATAAAATTTGCTCGACTCAAATTTTCCAAGTTTTTTTCATTCTTTTTTTCTTTTTTTCTCATCGAGAAAATCAAACGAAAAAACTTAGAAAATTTGAGCCGAGGAAATTCTTTTGGAAATATCTCAATAGAATAAGTTATATAGAAAAAAGTGTTCTTATAGAGAAAAATGAAAGTTACGAAAAAGGTCATTCCGAAAATTTTCCCGGAAGTAATGAAAGACATTTCACAATTTCTGACGATGATTTTTTTCGCGTAGAATCTCGACCAGTGGAATCGTTGCATATGACGTTATATTGTATAGCCTATTAGCACATCCACGCCAAATCAACAGGAAAACAAAGTCGATGCTGGGGATTTTTGTCTCAATTTATGTCTGAAAAGACGACGATTAGTCAAAAATGTTGAAAAAAAAAGATCCTACGCTCGTGTCGCTGAACACATCATTAATCGAATATTTCTATTGAAATGAGTGTAAAGATGCGATATTTTAAATTCGATATTACAAAGTAAAAACTTGAAAATTAGAATTAACTTATATTAATCATGATAATTACTATTTTTTAATAAATAATCGACCATAAACCTGGATTGTCAAATGTCTCTACGCTCGCTCATTTATCCCCATGCACGTTTGACACATGACCCTATCCTCGTCTCGTGATTTGAACAATAAACTGAGAAAAAAATTCTCTAATATCTGAAACATATTTTCTTAAAACAAGTAAATTTTCTTCAATTGCTTAATTCTCTCAGGCATCTCAACTCACATGACCCGAGAAAGGCCTCATGCTTTAAAATATTCTTGTACTCAAGTATGATTTTGTCGCAATAAATGAACTTACTTAAATCGCGTAGAAGAATCGTCAATCTTCTAGTCTTTATTGTTTTCATGATTTTTTCGTTATGCTCTTGCAATATTGCAATATGTAAAATATTCATGACGTAACGCGGAACGTTTAAGCGGACTTCGGTACTTTATGCAAAATTTCAGCCCGCTAGGCCCAATACCGATCGGACTGAAAACATTGAATCCTTCTATTGTTTGCAATAAACCTATGGAGATGAAGCTGAAACTAGAAAAAGATTCGACAGCAGAAGATTTGTCTTAAGTGAATCTAGGGGGTACAAATGTTTTTATGTCACACTGTGCGATAAGTCAAGTTTAAAGCACGCTGCGCTAATATATTATTAAGTAATGTACAAACGCTTTTGCACCTAAAATACATTTGTACATGTGATTATTTGACTCTCCTGCACTTAAATATCCCCTAAATGGAATTTTCCGCTGACGAATATTCTGCTAGTTTCAGCTTCATCCTATCGAGAAATACACTATAATTTTGAAGCTTTTATGGCATAATAAGTGATTAATAGAATGCTGAATGTCAACCGATGAAAATGCAGCATCCGCCATTTTGCGGTGGAGTGGAGTAAAATTATTGAGGAATTCTCGGTTATTTCTATTCAGTCGCATGACAACTTGAAGGAAAATTTTGTTATCTAGAAAAGATGAAAGTGCAGTCGATGTGCCGAGCATATTAACAATCCGCATCAAGAAGTGTAACAATCCGGTCTCGAGGTCTCCGCAGGATAATATCAACTTGGGCGTCATCCACACGGATATAATCATTAAAAAAAATTATGAGTTTGCAGGTGGTTAAACAGGAAAATTTAATTTCACGATTTTTCAAAATATTTTTTAGAAATAGGTATCTCTCAATTCAACAAAGACAGAATACTTTTTGTAAAGAATACTTTTATAATTGTTTTTATTGCTTTACAACCTAATTTTTTTGCGAAAATTTTGCCCTCTCTTTTAAATTCTGAAATAGCGCCCAAAATTAAAATCAATTAGACGCGAATTCACCGCCGATCGTTTGCTCGTTTAAATTCCCTTTTTTCTTCTCTCCATGAGAATTCAAAACGACCAAGGAATCCGTTGAAGGTGGAATAATGAACGGTGGGAGTGCAGTCGATGTCCCGAGCATAATAACAATCTCCATGAAAAAGTGTAACAATTCGGTCTCGAGGTCTCCGTAGGTCAATATCAACCTGGGCTTCCTACATTCAGATATAATCGTAAAAAAAATTATTATAATCTATCAAGTGCTTAAACAAAAAATGTCAATTTGACACTGAGAAAAAAAATTCCACCAATCAAATTGGACTCGCAGAATTATTTGATTAGCAGAATTATATTTTTTCCCAGTGCACGATGTCTAAAAATGTTTTTCTAAAAAATTTCATAATGCAACAAAAAAAACAAAACGTTTGTCAAGAACATCCGTATAAATTTTTCTTTGTTCTGTAAAAAATTTTCAAACAAATTTTGCCCTTTCTCTGAAATTCTAAAATAGCACCCTAAACTGATATCAATTAATCGCGAATTCGTCTCAAATTGTTTTCCCGTTTGAATTCTCATTTTTTTTTCTCTCCATGAGAATTCAAAAAGACCAAGGAATCAGTTGAAGGTGGAATAATGAACGGTGGGAGTGCAGTCGATGTGCCGAGCATAATAACAATCCCCGTGAAGAAGTGTAACAATCCGGTCTCGAGGTCTCCGTAGGTTAATATCAACCTGGGCCTCATACACACGGATATAATCGTGCGCCTGGATCAATTCCAGAGCACTTTCATTTCTCTCTGTTCTCTGACACAATCCCCCCGTCGTTTTACCTCGGCATATCCAGCTCCGTGTGCCTTCAGTTCTGTTACACTTTCCTCTGTGTCTCCTAAAACGGTATGCAGTGCCTCCGCTGTGAGCAAGGCGCTGCAGATAAAGAAAGGTAGTACTCTCGTTTTCGATGTATATCCCTTGCCTCGGGATTTATAAAGGAATGCATGCGTAATCGTAGCGTTCGTGACCGCGGGTTTATCAATTTTTTTTCGACTTGATATTGTTACATTTCCGCCTTTTGCATCGAGAAATGAAAATTAAAGAAAGTTGAACGGGCATTCGCTTTTCGAATGGTTTCATATTTGATGGATGAGGAAATTGTTGTGGGAAGGGAAAGGAACTATTTTCGTTTAGGTATTTTTTTCAGCCCGACGATGACGAAGCAGTGCTTTAATTGATTCAATCATTCGGAGCAGTGAAAAAATAATGAACAATTTTTGGATCGGCTGAACGATACTTCTGAGTTAACAATCAAGATCGCTTGGATAAACTAAAGAATAAAATTTTTAATTTTTTAATTTATAGGCTATAATGATAATTAATTGATTGATAATTGATTGATTGGTTTTCTTCGAAAATTGAAGTCTTTCATAGAAAATATGATATTTCTGTTTGTTAACAATTTCTGCCTTTCATGGGCGTGATCAATGTACATTTTTAGAGGTGACTCGATTGAAAGAACATTTCGTACAAAACATCTTTTTCATAAACTGTTTACAAAATGAACAGAGCAACCGCTGAATAAACTTAATTTATAGAATGTAAATTTTTTTATGAAGTCAACGACTTCAGGTGATGTTTGCAAAACAATTTTTATTTGCTATGATTTTCCTGCAGCAAAATCGATAATTTTGTTATGATACTTTGAATTTTTTTCCAAATGATAACATACAATCGCATTTGCTCATTCAAAAGGTACATGTTGGCCAAATTTTTGTGAATTAAGTCATAAATTCATGAACTCTTTATAAACTAGCTTCATTCAAATAACATTCTCAAATTATCTAGTATAAAAAATATTTTTTCATAAACCGTTTAAAAAATAAAGAGAGCAACCACTGAATAAACTTAATTTTAAAAATGTAATTTTTTTAATGAATTCAACGACTTCAGTTGATGTTTGCAAAACAATTTAAATTTGTTATTATTTTCCTGCAGCAAAATCGATAATTTTGTTGTGAATTTTTTTCCAAATGATAACATAAAATCGCATTTATTCATTCAAATAACATTCTCAAATTATGCGTGCAATTCTTATTGAATTGCAATAAATATTCCATCTAGTATAAAAATATGTTTTAATAAACCGTTTGAAAAATAAAGAGAGCAACCACTGAATAAACTCAATTTTAAAAATGTAAATTTTTTTATGAAGTCAACGACTTCAGTTGATGTTTGCAAAACAATTTTTATTTATTATGATTTTCCTGCAGCAAAATCGATAATTTTGTTGTGAATTTTTTTCCAAATGATACCATAAAATCGCATTTGTTCATTCAAATTTCGTCACGACTGACTTCGTACCGGGACAATAAGTCATCCTAGAAACATTAAAATAAAGGCAAATGACTTGACTGTGAAATTTACTTTCATTTCAAGGCTAGCAGTGGTGAACAGTTTCGAGCGACAAAAAAGTTACACTTGAATAGATCGAGGGCAATTCACAAGCTAATAATACAATTCGATATTGTTACGATTATTTTGATTTATTTTGTTGGATACTAATAACTGATCTAATCTCCCAGACGCTTTCACGCGTAGCACAATCCAGGGGCTAATTATTATTTAGATATACAGGTGGATTTCCTTCCGCTTTTAGAACTCTCTACTTCCTCGAGTTTACACTGGCCTCTTCGGAGCATTCTGTAAGAGCATTCCCTGGTTTATACAATAGTTGTTTGCTTATGTGGTTTTTATTTCTCGGTATTACGAGTCTTTTTTTAATGCAGCACTTTGTTGGACTCGTGTTTCGGATTCGATTTGTTTTTTAACTTTACTTTCACGATGAAGTGAAAACTACGGTTACTATGCCAGTGATAACGTATTCAACGCCGGTCAACCTGGAATCAGCAAAGTAGGACGTCTGGATCGTGGGTTTTTGTCTTCAATTTTCATCGATGATCACAGGGAAAATAACTCTCAACTAACCTGATGAAACGGACACGGAGAGATATGTTCGTATGTAATACCACACTGAGAGAAAAATCTGAAGTTTAATTTACAATAAGAAAATAGTTGAGGCATTTTGGTGAACGATACGATTTTTTTTTGTATGCGGCACATAACATTATAGTAACTTCACAAGCGTAATTTTTGCAAATCAAAATGCAGTTAAACTAACCAAAGTTCAAAAGTAACCACGACAAATCTATCGTGAGCAGAACTATAAAATAGTTGCAATGACTACATTCCATTGTAGTAATTACTTCTCCGGCCATAGTTACCGTAACTCATGAAAAATTGTTGAGGACTTTTTGACTATAATTCGATGGTGATGGAATATAGTCAGAAGAATTATATTTTTCTCTCAGTGCACAAGAGCTTCAAAATTCTCGGGGATTTCCCGATAGGTTCGTTTGTACACGGAGAGAAATTTTTGATAAAAATCATCCTACCGTTCTATAAAAGTGTATCATGAGTCATCGCTTCCTCATTTCTATCCCGAAATTTAATACAAATTAATGTATGATGATCAAATTTTATTCTACGTAAGAGAAATTTTATCCTGACGCATAGTCAATTTTAACCTTTCAGTCCAATAATTTTTATGTAGATAACAACGAAAATTCTAGAACGATTGGTAAATTTTACAGTAATTTTTACTCTTTGGCACGGCAGTTTTAATTTTTATCAGGAAAAAATTCCTCTAACGTAGAATAAAATTTGATCATCATATATTAATTTTTTCATCACGCTGTGCCGAAAAGTGAACTTTTCGGCACGCTCCGCGTGCACTGATAGAATGATTCATTTATTCCAAACGAGATTCGTTAACTATTAACAAATGGTAGAGTTGAATATGACCAAATGAATATTCGTTAATAGTTAACGAATGGTTCACTTGAATGGCGAAAGTCAAGTCAAACAAGGCTTCTCAAATATGCATTCGTTAACTATTAACGAATGAACATTTGGTGGGACCGAATAGACCCTAACCTTCAACCAAAATCCATTCGTTAATAATAACTAATCCGTTCTATCAGTGTGCCTAAAAGTCCAATTTCCGCCACATTGTGATGAAAAATATTGTTCGTAACTCGTGAAAAAATGTTTTTTAGCTCATGGATTATATCACTCGCCTTCGGCTTGTGATATAAACCTCCCACTCGCCAAAAAACACTTTTTTGCACTCGTTACGAAATATACTATTACTAAGTTTGGGGATAGAAATGAGGAGACGATGACGATACACTTTTATAGAACGGTAGGATTATTTTTATCAAAAATTTCTCTCCGTGTATGCAGGAATCACGTATGAAAAAATCGTATAGAAATTTTCTATACGGATTGCGTATAGAATTTCTATAGGATTTTCGTATATGATATTCGAATATTTCTATACGGATATTTTTTGTACAAATTATTTCTATACGATTTCTAGAGGTTTGATCCTATACGACCTACTGCCACATGTACAGAAACATTTCGTATGGAGTTGCGACATTTCTCTACATTTTTCTCTAGAGCGTATAGACATCTTTCGTATGAAAAGAAAAATTTATGTAAAAATTTATGTGCAGAAATAATTCGTAAAGAAAATATTCCTATAGAAATATCCGAATATCATATACGGAAATCCTACTTTTATCGGATTAGTAAATGTTGATATGTATAATAGAATGTTCATCAAAATTTGAAAGATTATTTTTATAACCAAATGATCAAGTAACAAATACTCACTTTGAGATTATTCGAAGAACTTTGAGATACCGATTCTTCCTACTGCTGATTTTCTGCATTCATCAGATGAGTGTATGTCAATTAATTATCGTCATAATCTTAAATTGTAGCTCATTTAATGGTTGAAAACGTTTATTCAGGGGTTTTTAATGTAGAGAGCGAAAAGGTAACTCCGTGTGTGAAAAAACATCGAGCAATTTCGTCTCATTATCCTTAAGCGTGTTATTATTATTACATGAATGGAACAGAAGCGTTTCGACACGTTCATTAAAATTTTTGAGATTGACTTTTATAGCTAAATAATCGAGTGGTGAAGTAGCAAAGAGGAATTTCGTGGACAGATTAGTTATTACAAAACATGCAAACATCTAAGAAAGCTAATGAATTATTTATGAAGTCTTTGTTTGTGCAGTGAAGTTAAATCCAGAAAAGAGGGTCATGATTAAAATAATTTTTTTTATATTTGAAACGAGGAAATTGAAACATTTTTTTCACCATTTTCTTGAAGTGGAGCAGTACAATTGTTGAATTTTATCATTTTTTTAAAATCAAAATTTCAGTTTTCGAAAATATCTCGAAATCTGAAGAAAGAATAAAAATTTCCCTGATTGTCTTTTTTTTAGACAAAGGCAAGATCTATTACGGGGAGACCCCACTGAAATTTCGAAATCGTTCCTGTCCCCATCTATCGTGCTGATAGATTTACTACTCCAGTTTTACGGTAAAAAATGAGGAAAATTAGGTTTTGATTTTTTTATTAATCATCAGAAATGGGCTTTAGAGGAATAAAATCGTTAATAGTGTCCTCATGGCGCAATTTTCAATCGATTGGCTCAAATTTTGATTCACACTTTCATAATATGCACACGAACATAACTGAATGAGTTTTTTGATTATTTTTCTCACTCAGATTTCAGCCAATCAGAGCGCAGTATTTGAGGCTGTCAAACAGTTTTATTTCGGAAATATCTAACAAAGTTCCGACGGAAATTCACTAGTAGCTTTTCAAATGTTTCTCATCTTTCAACGCATTTCACGTTTAATATTCTGTGTGACAGGTAAACAAAAAAGTGGGTTGTAAATTTATGGCTGTGTTAATGTATCCGGATGCTGGTCACTGCACTCTACTTGGCCTAAATTCAAGTGGAAAAATAATCCATCAAATACCACTAGTGCTTCAAAAATATCCGATTAATTTTAAGGAAAAAATTCCAAAAACTCAGGAAATAATTTTCAGTAGTAATACCAGTAGTATTACTACTGAAAATTTTTATTTCCTGAGTTTTTGGAATTTTTTTCTTAAAATTGGCTGAGGTGAACAATTGGAAGTCGGAATTTTTTCCGATGTTCCGAATCATTTATTCAGTATGTAATGAGAAAAATGATGGAAAAATCTGAAAAAATTCACACTTCAACGATTCACTATGTAGAGAAAATAACTTCTTGAACAAAGTCTGAGTGCTTTTTGTGTCAAGATATTTTGGATTTGAGACGCCAAAATTATTGAATACTAAGGGGGCTACGCCTCCTCCTCGCTCCGCTCGCCAACTTCGATATGACTCACATATAATCCCCATATGACCTCCATGATCTCTATTCTGACCCTTGTAACCCTTATTTGTGGAAATCTACATGAAAAGGGCCCACTTTGTCGGTTTTGAGTTACGTATATGCCGATAATCTTAGTGAGATTCCCCACATTTTGAGCCCAAAATTAACACAATGGTATGAAAAATGACGTCGGTATAGAAGATCAAAAAATCAGTTTAACATTGGTTTAAATGGAAGGTGTGAACACAAAAACGTGAATATCTCGCAAAGTAAATGCGACAAAGTGGGGCCTTTTCACATGGACTTTTACTCTTATTTGAACTCCTAATCTGACTCTTATGACCCTTATTTAGACCATTATTCTGACCCTCATGACCCTTATTTTTTCCCTTGTGACCCTTAACTTTAGAGTCTTGACTTCGAGTACCAAATTTTCATCACCAGAAGTCGATTTGGATTTTCATAATATAGAGAGAAATTGATTCAACTAGCCTCAATTTGAGAAATCACTACTTTCTTGTCATAAACAATTTATCCTCATCTTTAGGACAACTACAAAATCTACTGACTAAAGTTTTATTTTTCTCAGTGTAAGATATTTTCTTCTTGTCAATTTTCGAGTCATGAGTTTCTTGCCACAAGTTTCTTGAAACGCACCTATAAAATAATTTTTCAGTGTAGTAAACCTATCAGCACGTTAATTAAAGGCCTCTGCAATGTTGAAATTTCCTTCCATTTCCAGACATCCAGATAAGAGTAATTCAAATCGATTAATTTTATTTTACGACTGCATTGTACACGGAATAAAAATAAAAAATAACTAGATCATTCAAAGTTCAATTGTGATTATAAATAACCCTGAACACTCGCACTTACCAAACTATAGCTATAATTAATCTCATTCTCTTATTCATAACATTGCCTAATATCGACTCGCGATTATGCCAACATTTTTCCCATGAAGTGAAGTGTTAAAAAAAATGACACGGATTTATCACTGCGAACTTCAAGGGCATGATTAGCATACTTCCGAGGTATATGATATATGAAGGATGGTAACCTTGCTGCAAGAACTATTGAAACACTGCTGACGGTATTGAGTGGTATTCGTTGAGCAGAAATTACTCTCTCATTGACAATACTTCTCTGAATGGAGGACCACTATTTCCACTTTGGGAATTTTTTTCCTGCAGGTGTCGCCCGATCTTTCATTGAATTCGTGGATACAGTCGGCAGTTGGCCGTTGATTCCCAAGTGTAGAATGATTTGAGTGAAAGACGTCACACGTGTATTCAAAAGTTGAATTTCAATTCATAACGGTGTTTACGTATTTCGTGGACGGAGGAATTTGCAATTCAGAGTTTAACCACGTGGACAGTGCCTGATGTACCTCACGTTGGCCATTTAATCCTCGAGAATATTTGAGTAATGAGAAGAATATTTTAGGGTTGATCGTGGGGCAAACACCTTTGAACCCTCGAATTTATGAATGATGAAAATAACTGTTGAGAGATTCATTAAATTATTGTTTCGGCCGTTATTTATTCCGTTAAAATCACTAGTTCCGGTTATTCTTCTCGTTCCAATGCTCCATCCAAATATTAAAGTCTCAAAGGAAAATAAATAACCCCAGAAAATATGAGGAAATTACATAACGTTTAGAATGCTCAAGGCATTCCTTCAGGTGCATTTATTCAACAGTATAGGAACAGAAACAACAGAATTATGACAAAAAATTAAATTTTAACTATTTCATCCAAACGAAAAAAATATATATTGAAACTTGGTAATAGCTATCTCACCAAAAAACCAATGTGGTACACTTTCCTCATATTTTGTGGGGTTATTCGTTTTCAATTGAGATTTTCATATTTGGATGAAGCATTGGACCGAGGAGAATGGCCGGAACTAGTCATTTTAGAGGAACTACCGAGAGTCTTTTAATATATGATAGGGTAAAAAAATGAGGATTCCAAAGGTTTAAACAAATTGAATTATTTATTTACCAACAACGAATGTTTAAAAGAATTATAATTCTGTGTAAAATGTTATTTGAGTGACGCTAAATATTTATCATTTTGTTCAATTCTTTCTCATATAATTGAATTGACAAATTTGGTCACACGGAGAGAAATATTCGATAAAATTACGTATCTTTTCCGTAATTCCGGAGCGAAATGTGGTTGTAGGAAATTTTACGGAACTGTTACGGAAATTTTCCAGAGCGTTGCGTAATTTTTATCTAAATTTCCTATGAAAAATTCCGATACCGCCACTGGAATTTTCTGAATCGATTCCGTAATCGGTGAGTGAATTGTGAGTTCCGTAATTTTTACTGGATATTTCTCTCCGTGCATTAAAAATTGGTTGAATCTATAATGTGGTTTGTACCAAACTGTAAAAGATAGTTGGCTATCCTTAATATTCCAGTTTTCATTGAAAACCCGAGTAAATTGGAGAATTTTCGTGTTCCAGCTGCTCAAAAATTAGTAATTTCAGGGCATTTTCGCTTGAATGTGAAATTTCATTATTTTTTTCACAAACTCCAATTCAACGATTTTCTCTTGAAAATTACTAGTCAACTATCCATAGGGTATCAATTGTTCTCAAACCGTGTAAATTTTCTACTCAATCTCAGTATTCTGCTATGCGTTCATGTCCCGCGGCAAGATAGATTTTATGAAATTTTTCCATATATCATACTGATAGAATGTTTCATTTATTTCAAACGAGATTCGTTAAATATTAATGAATGAACATTTGGGGAGACCGAATGATCCTTGCCAGGGATAGCCAAATTTGTAATATTTTATTACGGTTAAATATTGTAGCCATCAATTAGATAACATCACTCAAATTGTTTGAGTACTTAAGTATCTTCAATTCAAGTATTCAAATTTTCAACTATTCTATCAATCAATAATTTAGGTAGGAAGATTGATGATTATTTGTGCAATCGAAAATCGCCTTTCAAGAAATTTGAATTATTCATTTAGCAGTAAGTTTACAGTTTCATATTAACAAATTTTAAACACATCATTATTCGTAAAAAAATCAGATTATTAATGTTATATTATTTGAAAAATTGAATCAGCATATTTTAAACCTTAATTAATGGAAGGGTCAAATTCTTGTAATATTACAGAAATTTAATATTGATGGGGATCCCTGATCCTAGCCTCCAATCAAATCCATTCGTTAACAACAAGTAGGGGAGGGTGTGCCTGTACCGCCCACCTAAGGGGAAATGCCAGTTTTATATTTTATATTTCAACTTGAGTATAAAAAACGTATTTGTGAGACTTCTTTAACTATTGGATTCGCTATTCTCGAAGTGTAGACGCCTAATTCGCCTTAGAATCCACAAAATTGATTGAAAATAAAAGAGAGACCCTATTGAGCGGTACTTCCCGCCGTCGGGTAATACCGCTCGGCACGATTCCAATGCCGCTCATAGGGTTTTGCGTGTATCGCTCGCGCCGTAACCTAACCTGTACTCGAGTGCTGTCGAGCAACTACGTGGCCGATCCTATGAGCGGTATTACCCGCTCCGCTCGGCGTCAACAAAATTGTTGATAATTATTGACATGAGTGGAGTTTTGAGTTCGAATTGGTCTCAAATTATGCGTGAAAGTACCACGAATCGAATAACCACAGTTTAATATGATAATTCAGCGTTTGAAACTATCAAAAACCTTAATTAAAAGTCCACAAATTTTGCACTGTAAAGACCTCAAAACTTCGTTACGTGTTTTTTCATATGTCAAGTGGTAAATAAAGTGAAATTTTTCCGACAATCACATGCTATCATCAAATTCTTCATGATCAGGAACAGAAAGAAATTTTCAAGTTGATGGTTGTGGAGAAAATCGGGTGAGCGGTATTACTCGCTGAGCGGTACAGGCACACCCTCCCCTAATCCTTCCTATCAGTGCATAACTTCGAAATTGACAGTTACCAGTTGACCTCTTAATCAAATAATTTTCCAGTTTTCTTCCATAACCTTGAAAATAGTATGAAATTAATTCCATTCCATTTCATTTAGATTGCTCCTCTAGTACAATGACGCAATACGGTCCATTTCACCCCACCCACCTTTATCTACACTCATCATATTGATATTTCGTCAAATTCGTCATTGTTCAGGTCTTCGACTCGCACGTGAGTCACAGAGACTGAGAGATATTTATTTGTTTGCTACTCCATCCACTTCAAATATCCAAAGTGAACGAGGTAATTATTATAATGAGGTGTATTATTATAATTCGACGACCACTTCGATTGAATCAAAAAAATTCCCATCATGGACATGACCCACGGTTTCCGTCAGCAATCATCACCCACAAAAAAGGGAATCAACTTGATTGGAAACCAATTTCATCGAATTATTTCAATTAACGCCTCAAGTGTCATTGATGATTCTACTGTTACGAAACCTCCTGTCAAACCTCAAGGAAGATTTTCCTCGATTCATCGCATGTAATTCGCTCGGTTCATCCAACAGAAATGTTGCTGAGGTGGTTTAAGTCTGCAGTTACTTCGACACGAGCATGTCGCAGGTGTAGATGCTGCACAGGGATCGACTAGAACTGCACTGATAGAAAGGATTAGTTATTGTTAACAAATAGATTTTGTTAGAGACTACTGTCTATTCGGTCTTACCAAATGGTCATTCTTTAATTGTTAACAAATGCATATTTTTGGAGCCTTGATTCAACTTTTTAAATTAATAATGCATAAGAATTCGTGTAATGTGTAATGTTCACCGTCAAACTTTTCATTTACGGAAAGAAAAGTTTAACCAGAAAAAAAACGTAAAAATTACGCTTCGAAGCGTAATCAGCGAGCGAAGTAAAATTCAATAAAAAGTGTGAGTCGGAACTGAAACTGTACGAATCGTCACGTAAATTCTACGATTTGTTCCGTAAAAATTAATTTGGTTTCGTTATTGACAACAAAAAAAATTGTGATTTTTTGTCATTTTCCATTGATATCACAATAAAAACAAATTTTGTACCATAATTGATTGAAAAGTTATTTGTTTCTATTGTCATTTTCATTTCTCATTAGTATCGCAAAGAACATTTGGTATTACTATTCATTACGAAAAACATCATAATTAAATTTTTTTCATTAACCATTGCTACACTGAGAGAAAAATTTTCTAATATGTAGACCATATTTACTTGACAGAAGTAAATTATTTTCAATGGTTTAAATCTCAAAATGTTTACGGCTCACGGAACTCCAATGAATTCTCATTTATCACTATCGTTGCGCATTATTATATCATGAATATATTACATATCGATTTGAGTGAGTTCTTTTTCGACGAAATCATACTTGAATACAAGATCATTTTAAGGCATGAGACCCTTCTCGGACCACGTGAGTTGAGAAGCCTGAGAGAACTAAACAATTCGGTAGCGAAGTGGTAGAACGGTTTAAATCAACTTATCTACAAGGGGTTTTTCAGAAATATTTCCGAATCTAAGGGAGATAGCGAAATTTTCATAATTACATTCATTATAGCTCTCAATCGGCTCTACAAAAAAGGTTATAACAAAAATTTTGCTATCTCCTTTAGATTCCGAGATATTCATTAAAATCTGATCAATAGTCAAAACTGACTTGTACCGTTTTACCACTTCGCTACTGAATTGAAGAAAAATTACTTGTCTCAAGGAAATACATTTCAGATATTCAAATTTTTTCTTCCCAATGTATGACAATTGAATATTAATAATTGAAATTCATATTATTAATTAAGAATCTATATTATTAATTAATATTTAATTAGTCCTCACGTGAAAAAAATCAATCTCAATAAACTGCCCAAAAAATACCAAAACCACAATAAAACATTAACGATCAAAGCAACGATAAAAGAAATGATTTTGACATTTTCTCGCCGTAAAAAATTACCCTGGAAATGTGTCGATTGAGTCGAGGAATCTCCTCACGCAACTGACCTTTAACATCCCCTACTTGATGATGAGCTAACGAAGCCATTAAACACATCTCAATCTCCTTCAGTAGAAAATTCCCATGCAGCATCAGCCACGTACTTGATACGGATCAGCGGCCGATGTGGCCGCAGTTACGATTCGCAGATCTTGCAATAGTGAATTAGTCATAATATCCCAGAAAATAAATTCTGCATTTCCAAATAATTGGACAATTGTTCCGAATTAATCCCCGAACTGATGTATCGAGAGGCAAAAATTGAGTCGATTGGGTCATCAGCTGTTGATTGAATTACGAACATTCCAGGGTTATTGCAAAATCAAGTGCCCTGAAGCTGCCGTACTGTTCCTATCTGCCAATTAATTGAATTCTAACGAAGCTACTCCGTTCAAGTCCAATATAACCAGGGGATCGAACATCTAAAATTGGATCTTAAATTCCCTGGAGCGAATTCGACATCATTCAGGGACGAAATCACAAGCGAGGTGGAATAACCCAACGATAAATGAGACAAAAACGAGCTCTAAGGCAATTTAAAAAATAAATAAGGCACGTATGTGCTGTACACAACTTTAATATGTCTTCAAGGTCAATATATACAGTCGATCGAGGGGATATTCGACGGTCGAGTTGTGACATTCTCATTGCACAAGATCACCACATTTCAAACTATGCGTTTTCAAATTGCATTATGAGGAATATTTCGTGTGGCAATGACTCGGAATTTATGCTTCATTCTTCGTTTATTCATTGAAACATTGACTGTATAAATTTTATGACAGGAATAACTTTGGTTTAATTGTTACAGATGAAATTGAAAGATGAAAGAAAATGACGAAGAATAATAAATATAAGAATTGCTAATTGATTATTTTCAATAAATTAACGATGAATTCAGTAGCGAAGTGGTAAACCGGTACACGGAGAGAAATATTCAAGAAAAATTACGGAACATTTCACGTAATCCGCAAGCGAGAATCGTTTTCAGTGAATTTCTATAGGAATATAAGAGAATAAATCTGAAACGTTCAGTAAATTTTCGGGTTTGTCACCGAAAAAATACGAAGAAGTCACGTAATTTTTTTGGAAGTTGTAAAATCTAACAGAAACTTCAAGACTTATTATGCCTCAGAACATGAAAATTCTTCGGCGTCGGACGGATGAGTAATTTTGACGGAACAGATCGTAGAATTTACGTGACGATTGACACTTTTTATTGAATTTTACTTCGCTCCCAGATTACGTTTCGAAACGTAATTTTTACGTCTTTTTCTGGTAATTTTTATTGAATATTTCTCTCCGTGTATAAGTCGATTTTGACTATTGGCCAGTTTTCAATAAATATCTCGGAATATACGGGAAATAGCGAAATTGTTGTAATTTCCTTTTTTGCAGCTCTCAATTTGCTCTACAAAAACGGCTATGACAACTATTTTGCTATTTCCCTTAGATTTTGAGATATTCATTGAAAACTGGGTAATAGTCAAAATCGACTTATACCGGTTTACCACTTCACTACTGAATTATTATCTTTGAATAATTCTTCAAGACGGTTCAGCTAATTTCCGAAAACTTGATGATCTGTGTTTCAATTTGCACTCATATAATTATTTTTCGTATCCACTTAGATCACGGTCGTAGGGAAATGACAGTAAAATATTTGAGGATCGAATTGGGACATTGCCAATACAATAGTTCATTTATTTATTTTTCATTCTCTGATTACTCATACAAATATTGAATGCATAGATTTTATTACAGGAATAATGTTGGTTAAATTGTTACTGATAAAATTGAAAGATGAAAGAAAATGATGAAGAGCAGTAAAAATAAAAATTGATAATTAATCAATTTTGAATAAATTAATGGTGATTTATTATTGTTATCTTTGAATAATTATTCAAGTCATTTCAGTAAAGTTCCAAAAACTGAGTGATCTCCAATGTTTCACTACTGCATGCATTTGTGGATAATTTTTCGTGTCCACTTGAATCTCGCAGACAGTGGAATTATGCCATTTCCATTGCACAAGATCACCGGATTTCAAACTATGCGTTTTCAAATTGCATTATGAGGAATATTGAGTGTGGCAATGCCTCGGAATTTATGCTTCATTCTTCGTTTATTCATCGAAACGTTGACTGTATAAATTTTATGACAGGAATAACTTTGGTTTAATTGTTACAGATGAAATTAAAAGATGAAAGAAAATGACGAAGAATAATAAATGTAAGAATTGCTAATTTATGAATTTGGAATAAGTTAATAACGATTTATTATTGTTATCTTTAAATAATTATTCAAAATAATTCAGCAAGTTTCTAAAAATTTAATGATCTCTAATGTTTGCACTTCATACATTCATCATGTAATGATTTTTCGTGTCCACTTGAATCACAGCAAAAGGGGAATATTCGAGGATCGAATTGGGACATTCCTATTACAATAAATCATCGCACTCCAAACTATTCATTTTCAAAATGTGATATTTCAAATTGAAGTATTTCATTTATTTTTGCTCACTCTTCGTTGATTCATCGAAGCATTGAATGTATAAATTTGATTACACCAACAATATTTTTCAAATTATTACAGATAAAATTAAAAGATGGAAGAACATGATAAATACTTAATGTAAGAATCGCTAATTAATGAATTTTGAATAAATTAATAACGATAAATTATTGTTTCTGTGAATAATTATTCAAATCACGTCAGTAAATTTCCAAAAACTGCATGATCTCCACTGTTTCACACTTCATGCACTCATAAATCGCAGATAAAATTATTAAGTAGTGAACGGAAATGGCAATGAATGATAAACAAAATAATTGCTAATAAATCAATGTCGAATAAATTAATAATGATTGATCATTATCATCATTAAAATATTATTGGAAACATTTCAGTAAGTTTGCGAGTAAATTTCCAAAAACTGAATAATCCACAATGTTTTACTACTGCATGCACTCGTGAATAATTTTTCGTGTCCATTTGAATCACAGTCAGAGAGGAATATTCGAGGATCGAATTGAATCATTCAGATTACAATAGATCATCACATTCTAAACTATTCATTTTCAAAATGTGATATTTCAAACTGAAATATTTCATTCATTTGTTGTTCATACGATCCAGGTTTTTTTTTTCAAATTGTTAGAGGTAAAATTAAAAGATGGAAGACAGCGACAAAGAATAATTAATATAAAAATTGCTAATTAATGAATTTTGAATAAATTAATTACGATTACTAATTATTAAAATTACTTCAGTAAATTTCCAAAAACTGCATGATCTCTTATGTCTAATGTATCACACTTCATGCACTCATAAATCGCAGATAAAATTAAATAGTGAAAGCAAATGGCAATGAATGATAAACAAAATAATTGATAATAAATCAATGTTGAATAAATTAATGATGATTGATCATTATCATCATTAAAATATTATTGGAAACATTTCAGTAAGTTTGCAAGTAAATTTACAAAGTCGAATAATCCACAATGTTTCACCGCTTCATGCACTTGGAAATAATTTTTCGTGTCCACTTGAATCACCTCCATACCTGATAAAATAACCTTACAACCAGTTCACATCCTGGCAGTTCAATCTAGACCAAACGATTTAGTGAGACAGATATAGAGAAATAATAATAGCCCCTCGAGCAGGATCAAGCCACACGAATGCCCGTTAGCGCGATGCAGATGGTGAATGAAATAAAAAATGAAAAAAGGGAGTTAAATGTATTAAATGCACTTTCCATGGAGTTTAGCATTGAGTGGTTTGTGAAGGCTCACGTGGAGCTGCGCGTGATGTCGTGGGAGGCCTTTTGAAAGGGTACAATCTGGTCCTGTTTTTGATATCAGAAATTCTATTATCATGCGGTTATTCATAAACTTGTGAATGCTGTTTGAAAGTATTTATTGGTGAAAAATCGAATTATTACGACTGATCAATTCCGAATGCACTCCACTAGGTGAACAGATGATGGATGCATTGTTGCACAAGATGATTGTGATCGTAAAACAATAGAATGGTCGATTAAATTAATTTTATTAGGTATTTGCCGATGTTGTGGGACTGTTTATTGAATTATTCATGTTATGACGTGAAATGTTTGATGTGAAATTAATTCAGATTGTGATTTAAGGATATCCAAGTTTCTTTTACAGACCACACTAAAGATTTATCCATTTTCAAACATCAAATTTGTCAATTCAAATTAAATTTTGCACAGAATTATTATTTTTTTAAATATTCATTGTTTATAAATGAATAACTGAAATTGTTTAAAATTTCGGAAACCTCATTTCTTTGGGTATGAAATCAATTTCTCGTAAAATTGGAATGCGACTACATTTGTTATGATTCCGAACAAAGGATCCTTATGGTGAAAGTTGAAATTTGTTAATTATTCAATTAATTTTCCCACAAAAATAATCTTTTCATTTTGTTTTCAAAGCTTTGAAATGGCTTTTAACGGTTCAATGACGAGATTCAAACTCAGATTTGCAAAGATTGAATAATGAAATCATTGCAAATTGTCCGGAAACTTTGGGTCAAATAGTTCGGCTATAAAAGTAGAAAAGCATTTTACTGGAGAACCAAGTGGAAAATGGCACTTGTGTTACATATAGTATAGTTATTTTTGCCAATAAATTGGTAATCTGCTTCCGAATGGTTATTTTGTACATCATTTCCTTCTATCATTAAAACAAACATCATTAAAATAAACATTTTTAGCTATGATTGAGTCCATTTGAAGCATAATATTAACAGATATCCCCGGAATTTTCATTTTCAAAAAATACAATTTTTGCAAATTTTAAAATAAATTAAAATAAGGATTATTGCTATCGACTTCATCTTCGAACTCGGTCAAAAGGACATCCAAACATATTTTTTAAGCCATTATTCAATCAATTCAGAAAATTTTTTTTTAGTTATCGTGGAACAACCGATCTTCGAAAACAATTCGAAAATTTAAAAAACTAATCGATGAATTCAATTTTAATTGATGGCGATCGATAGGGCTCAACAATACCTATATTTGGAAATTAACGATTCAATTCTATCTATTCATTAGCGAACAATTGAAGAAAGACTTTGTTACATACGTACACACATACACACACATACACACACACGAGGTCTAAAAATTGCATTTTCGGACTTTTTGGCTCATACTAAGTCGACGTAAAGCAAAAAATCCAAAACTTAAATTTCAGCGATTACAAAGCTTCCATTTTTTTTTATTGTTTAAAGTGCTCAACTCTGAATTGAGTTATTTACACTGCCGCTTATTACAACAATATTGGATGTAAACCCTCGCGTATAACAGTTATTGGTTTAGCATATTTCATAGCATTATAATTTTTCGTCCTTCCAGCATAACATTTTTTTAAAAATAATTCTACACTTTTAAATAACATTCTTTAAGAAAACGAGATCGGCCGCGCGTGCTCCACACGCGCTTTCTCATCTTCTCACGTAGTGGCGCTTCGGTTTTTCAGCCTTACGCTTACGCTTATTCGAGATTTTCGAGATATATCGAGATTCATTTCCTTTCCCCTTTTTACGATAGGATTACATATCTG